>NC_056463.1:3582698-3808838 GCF_008729295.1 Plectropomus leopardus
CCAAAGAGTGCATCTCTTAGACTTCCAGGAAGCTGCGTAAACCAAACTTTTGGTGCAAAATGTACAGCGACTTTGAAAGCTCAACAGACTGCGATTAAAAGAATACTTCACCCTCCAAATGATTATTTATGTATCAGTTATTCACTCTGCATTAGGCTGAATTTGGGAACAAAAATGTTTTTTTTTTCTCGCATGCCTCAATAGTGAACAAAAAATTTAAAAAAAGGAAATTCCTGATGAATTGAAGTTATCGGGGTCCACATTTAAAAAAACGTAAAACTAGATCAAAAATCTGTTTGCAAACTCACACAGCTTGTGCAGTTTAATCCAAGACTCACCTATCCAGTCCTTTGCTCTGGCTGTTGACGGATTATCGGCCTGACCAATTATTGGGGCCGATACCTGGCATTTTGCTGACTATCTGTATCAGCATTTTATGTTAAATGATTGCCGATAAAATTAATCACTTAAAAAGTGCAAAGGGAGGAGCTTTCACTTTGTAACCCTCAGGGCAATTTTTTTATCTATTCATTTTTTATTTCAATTTTTACTTGACTTAATTTAAACATAAAACGTGGCTGGGAACTTGCTATATGATGTTGAATATTTCAAGACATTTATTCAAAGTTTTGTGTCGGAGTTTATTTTATTCCAAATCCTACATATTGACAGAAATATTTTCATTTTTATTGTATGCATAACGGTTCCAAATATTGTTTATCGGCCTCATTAACTACTAATAATCGGTATGTGTATTGGCCCTGAAAAACCTAGTTTGCTCAGTACAGCTTTTTTGCAAAAATGCTTTTATTTAAAGAACTTGTGCAGAAACAGTCTCAGGCGCGGATGGGTAGCACTCCTGCACTCTTTACACAGAAGCCCGGTTCAGCCTCTTAAAGACAGGAAAGTCAGCTGGCAATTAGGGCTATTAAAAATATTTTCTTATTTTTGGTATTCTTTGGCACCATGAAGGCATGCAAGAAAACATCTTTTTCTTGCAGTGCATGATAATAAACTGGATATTTCTGTGTTTTGGACTGTTATTCAGATTTAACAAGCAATCTGGTTACATCTTCTTGGCTGCAGTAATTAAGAGTGTATTCACATTTCCCCTCGAGACGCTCAGAGAGGACAGCAGCAGCCAGGAGAAGCAGTCCTGACACTCAAGGAAACTGGCAGCTCTGAACTCACTGGCTGTTTTGACTCTATGAGGACAGTTGAAACTGTTTCTGTATTCAAACTCACACTACACCGTGTCAGCTTTAGAGTCATCGTTAAAAAGGTGGAAATTCTAATTCCCTTCAAGCACTTAGTAAATAATTCCCCTTCCTGATTTAGCATAATACAGTCTGGTACACTGTGAGCCCTGAAATGAAAGGTGTTCCAAAATAATATTTTTAAATTTGGGTAATGTTTAAGATAATGAAGGTTAGTGTCATCTAATCAGTGTCATAATCTCTGAAAGAATGTGCCATTTTTTAATTACTACCAAAAGTAGTTACAATTGAGTGTTTCTTAGATAAAGTGCCAAGTGGTTACCCTGTTATTAACCCCGTAATTTGAGCCGACACCATCTGTACAGACTGAGGCCTTTCAACAAGCGTGTATGAGTTCTGCAAATCATATCATTTGTCTCCCATCCGAGACAATTTCCTAAATACAGATGTGACCCGGCAAACACTGTAATCATTGTATTTGCACCAAAGAGCACTAATACTGTTCTGCTCGAGGCAGATGGTGCAAAACAACCCCAAAATCCACTCAGTCACATAATATCCAGCAAGAGAACTAAACAAATACAAACTGCGTCATCGTTCAACAGTTTTGCAGTGCTCCTCATAAGCCACCTTGTTTATAAGAAGATTAAGACATAAAACGAGTTCCAGGTGTTATCTAACACTGTGGATGTTACAGTAAACACTCTAGTTTTCATCCTCAGACTAATGCAGTACTTTTCTTTATGTATGTGTCCGTGGTAAGTAATATCAAACTGAGCCGTACGCAAGACGTCTGTGGTGCTGCCTGTGTGCAATGTGGAGATATTGGGCTCAGTCAGGCTGTCTCTTTTAAAGGTGTCCCTCAGCTTTTAGAGACAATAAACACACTTAAAAGCGAGATTTTGTTGAAACAAAATTCAACGAATGAGCAGTAAACTCAGACGTGTTAAAAGTAGTTTTTGTATCAGCATTTATCCATCCTGATCATGAGAGGAAGAAGCCATCAGTGTTGCCAGATTGGGCTGTCTAGGTCCAGTTTGGCTTCTTTTTATTTGATTGGGCAGATAAATTGCTTTGATCAGTTTGTAATGATTTTGGATACTTTTTGTACCATTTGGTCTGTTTCCTTTAATTAAAAAAATGGCTGTTTTCCAGTGAATCTCGAGTAGTATCCTTGATCATGCTACAACTGACAACAGACGATCAATAAAAACAAATAACATTTCAGTTTATCACAACAAGGTTGAAACCTTTTTTTCCTATTTAAAGGCCAACTTCAGTTTTTGTCAACCTGAGCCCTGATTTCTTGTGTCTTTGTATAGGAATGCAGGATATTGGATGTTTTGCCAATATTTAATTTGCCAATATATAACAACTCATTTGGCTGATAACCAATCATATACTGATATATCCACTTTATTCCCCACCTCATTTTAGCGATCATCAAGTCTCTTCTGTATTGGAATTAACATCATATTATGCATAATCTTATTTTAATGGCCCACCAGCAGATGGAGACATAAAATACAATGATTTTCAATGTATGTAATATTCATTCATTGTGCAAAATAAGAAAAATACTTCCACTTAGGGTTGTTGTTTCGTACATGTTCGTTTTGTCAATTAAAAAAAAAATAAATCAGTTTGTGTAATCGGCAGAAATCAGCATGTTGGCTGATCCCGATTTTCATTTTGAAGCCAATATCTGCTGATACCGATAATGTACCGATATTATCGTACATCCATATTTTTAAGGGATATTAAAACATTTTTTAATGGGAAATTAGTCCACTAATGAACGAGAATACTGAAGCAGTGAAACAAGTCACATATGTTTTGGGACTGTTTTTGTTTTAAATAAAAAAGATCTTGTATATAAACTAAAAGTCAAGCTCTGCCAAACCCACCAAACTCTATTTAAATAAATATTATTTTTATTATTTTAAAACACACTTTGTTCAAAGTCCACAAAATCAAAATTAAATTCATAAAAGTCATCTTAATTTGTATTTCCACTGTTCAAACAATCACCAGCTCTGGTTTGGTTATGCTGCTTTTTTCACACTAAAACTATTGGGAACCTTTCCACAATATTGTCAATCACTTCCAATAACAAACTGAGCCTGTCAGTGGTAAA
This sequence comes from Plectropomus leopardus, assembly GCF_008729295.1. NCBI lineage: Eukaryota > Metazoa > Chordata > Actinopteri > Perciformes > Serranidae > Plectropomus > Plectropomus leopardus. Next base: position 3,586,053 of record NC_056463.1, read on the forward strand.
AACAAACACTTTTAGTGGATTTAATTTGATGGTATGTAATTACTCTGAGTGGTTACGTTACAGCCTGTTTGGCAGCTTTGTGTTTTCGCTCAATATTGGACCAATTTCAAAAATAATTGTTCCCATTACTCACTTAGACATAAAAACATGGAAATTGGAGTTAGGGTGAAAAATGCCAAAGTTACCCTTAAAGTTGTTATCTGGTTATAGCCTTACCATAAATTGGCTTCTCGTGAGTTCATTTTTTAACACTCAGTCGCTGCTTTTTCATTGTTGTTACGCTTTTTGGGTGGTTTGAAGTTTACCCAATCGTACGAATAAAACATAACGCCCTGAGGCTCCTTCCCAACACCTATTTTATACTTTGAAATTAAAAATGTGGCCACATTATGGAGATATATTCAGCTCGGGAATCTAATTGAGCTGTTTTGGGTCAAATCTGACAACACTGAAGTGCAGAGTAAAATTTAGTTCATCACTGAATGACACTGGGCTGTTGTTCTGGATGGTTTAGATCTGTGGTCAGTTGTTAGTTTTTTTTTGTTGTTTTTTTTTTTTTTTTTAAGGAAAAGTCCTTTGTTATTGATTCGGGGAGGCATTCATCTTAAAGTTAATCTCGCAGAGTCGCTCTGTGGAAAGCACAGAGGATTTGAGTCTCAGAGTCGTTCAGGCCTCGGAAATGTCTGTGAGCTTCAACAGAGAGGCTGTTTCTCACCACAACAACACTGAAATAGCCCTTGTTAACGTGAAATCAATCCACATTCCCGGTTTATTTATTTATGGTTTTGAACATAAAAATAAACAGAAAATGAGTTAACCCTTTGAAATTTGGATTAACAACAGTTTTCTTGTGCTGCGTTCAGATGCCTTTCACGAGCATTTAAGCCAATGAGTTGTGAGCAAATTTGTTTCGTTTCTGTCAAATGAAATAAGACACAACACGCTCACTCACAGTTAAACTTTTTAAGACTGGATGCTGAATCCTCATAAAAGGTATTAGTAAAGTTAAGATCAGAGAGAACTTGGATTAGAATTTTTTATTTATAGGTTAAACTATAATTGAAGTGCGGTCCTGATCTTTACTTCATTTTATTTATTTCAAAATGTGAGGAAAAAGGCAATCAGCAACTGTAAAAAGTGACAAGAAAATGACCTGAAAATAAGCTAAAGAAAAAAGATAGAGGGAATCATTAGAAAATGATCAAATACATAGGGAAACATCAAGAAAACTATACTTGTAATTATGTATTTGAAATAAGGAAAATATATTTGTTATTATTATTATTTATTTATTTATAGCTTTTATTGTGCCATTTTTTGTTCTTTTACCTTTCTTTTTCTTTCTTTCTTTCTTTTGCTTATTTTTTAGGCCATTTTTTGAAACCTTTTACTAATGTCTTGCACATTTTTGGGTTCTTGTTTGTTTTTGAAAGATTTAAATTAATATGCTAAGGTTTCAAAGGGTTAAACAGTGTTGGGTGAATCTCCTCCTCCTCCTCTAGCTGTGACGGTGGCTTTCATGTTCAGAAACATTTTAAATGCAGCCCCGGTGAGTTTTCCAGCTCGGAGGTGATGGCAGTTAAAATGTCCTCCTCTCACCTCTGTATTTGTGTTACCTAACGTCCCGACCCAACTGTCGACCCCCCTAACAGCTCGCTGTTTGTGCTGAATCACAGAAGTTATTACTGCAGGTGAATCAAGTCAAAATAAAAATCTGATTTGTTGTTTAGTCTTATATCAGACATTTTTTTCCACTAATCCTTTCCCACTCATGATACGACCCCTTTGATAAATATCCGTGTGGATAACTGTGGATTATGACCTTTTTTTATTCAGTGCATGAGTCTCATTCAGCTCACACACGAGGATTAATGAATTTTCTTCCTGTAATATTCAATCGGCTTCAAAATCTGCCTATCGACCTTCATTATCTTCTTGCCTCATATATTATAGCACTCCGCCCGCACTGATCTCCTGATGAAAGCAGATTTAAGTGGACTCGGACTTGACATAATTGCAGCCTCTAACCAGATAAATTAATTTAATTCATAGATTGAGGAAATGGGTTAGAGACTGTCCAGTTAAACAGATTTCTCTCAGTCTCCTTTGGTGCTTGTTTGTTCTGCTTGATTGGATGTGTTGCCCTCGGGGATCAATCAGCCTGATCCTGTTCCTGTTCTCTTCAGTAACCTGTGGGCATACATTACTCCTTGGCTCAGCGCCTCCTGTGCTGCTTTGTGATAAAGTCGAGCTGTAGCTGAACATATCAGCACATAGATTAACTCGTCTCTCACATATTTATCTGTATTGTTGCAGCGCGGCTTCTGACCACCGTCAGCTGTTGGTACGATGCATCCCAGATCCTCATGTGATCCAAAATTCAGCCCAAAATAGTTGAAACTCTTTGGCCTCTGATGGCCTGAGCTCCTCAGGTACAGCTTGTGCTTCGGGCACGTAATCTGACAAGATTAGTGCAATAAAATCACTTCCAAAAAATATCTTTACAGACAGGTTATACTTTCATTCAATTTGTCTCTTAAAGCAATAGCTCTGCATTCTGGGAAATTTGCTGGTTCTCTTTTTTTTTTGGACAGCTGGCTAAGGAAGTCCATACCACTCTCATGTATGTAAAGTAAATATCAGTGTTTCCTCCAAGTTTACTGGTTTTGGGGTATGATGCCTGGGCTGGATTAGGATGGTCTTCCGTAGCACCCCTCCCTGCAGCTCCTATTACCAACCAATAAAAAAAAAAAACGTATTCCCCATTCATTTTCTATGTACTATATTAATTTATAGCTTTTTAAAGTTTATTTACCAAGTTCAGTCTTGTAGAGTCAGGAGGAGTAGGCTGTTTCCTCTCTGACAGCCAAGTTGGATCACAGCCCGTCATCCTGTGGTGAGTCCCGTGCTGCTCGTCAAGGGATGTGGTTTTAACAGGAGAGCTGTTTTTTTCTTGTTCGGGACTTGAACAGCCACGCTTGCATCTTTGCCACTGATGCTAGTTTCACGTTGTTTGCATCTAAACAAAATGCAGATATTTTCACCTGTTTTTCAGACTCCCATTAACCCTTTGAAACCATTGCAAAATTGGCTTGATTTTTTTCAAAACTTTGGCAGAAGGCAATGAGCAACCTAAGATGTGACCCAAAAAATAACAGGAAATTTACCTGGTAATTGGCAACAAAAGAAGGGAAAGTAATGAAACAAATAAAACAAACAAACAAACAAGGAAATTTTGTTTGAAGCTTTGTTTTAAAAAACCTGCTTAAAAATTATAATAAATCTGTATAATATTTTTAAATATATAACAATGATAATTTTAAAAATATTTATCTGATCATTTTTAATAACTTTTTTTTTTTTTTTTTTTTTGCGGGACATTTCATGTCAGGTTGATTATTTTCCCCATTAAAAATAAATAAAAAATCAATTGATAATAATAATAAAAAGTGAAGTAATCAACCAATTTGCTTGAGGTCCAAAGTCCAAAATTAAGTTCTTGTAAAAGGTGTCTGAATGCAGCACAAGAAAAGGGGTGATGATCCAGGTTTTTTAAGGGTTAATGATTTACTCGTTGGCTTTTAGACTATTGGTCGGTGTCAAGTGATGTATCATTCGCAAAAAGCTGCTGTGCTTTGCAGTGAACTCAACGTTAACACGTGGGATTTCTCCTCTCGCTCTACTCTCTGTCTGACTGTGAGTGTGTGCCCACGTGTGAACAACAACCTAACATCGTAATTCACTTAAGTTCACTTTGCTTTAATTTTTTCCCCCTTTCTTTCCGACTTTCATTATTTAACCTTTTAAAGAAGCAACAAATTTGCAGATCAGACAGTCCCTTAACTTTGCAAGAGTATTCTTGTGTCCTCGGTGAAACTGTTGGTATGTAAAAAAAAAAACTTAACAAATAAAAAAAAAAAACATTCTCCCTATAAGAATCCCTAAATAAAATATTGACATCTACTTTTAACTATTGTGGCTATTTTGTGGTTACACGTTTATTTCTGACACTAAGGAAACATCTGGAACATTCAGTTAAACAGCTTTTCTGAAGGATACTATTATTGAGGTAATTACAGATACAAAATTTCGAGAAAAGAGCAAGAACGTGAACTTTGGATTTTCTTTAGGAGGAGAGGAAAAAGACTCTGGGATCAAAATCTGAATTACAGTGCCATTATAGTTAACACAGTATGTAAAAGGATGCTTTTTGAAGGGAAATAAATATAGGAAAATAAAACACCGTCTTTATTAAGATATGTAATAAAACTCACTACTACTTCCAAAAATAAAACTACTAATCATTTCATTCACGGGTAACTTTGTAGGTCTAAGAGAGGTAACCATATTCAAACGCTTCTCTGACAAACAACATCAGCAACCTCATGTTTTTGTATGCCAAATGAATGAGTAGGTGCGTTTTTAATGTGCAGTATTTAAAAACTAAAATAAAATAAAGAAGAAGAAAATATGTTGGAGCAGCATTTGCAACAATATGAGGAACATGATTGTATCAGCGAGGGACAAACCAAACACAGATGATTATGGTCGATGGTCATAACAGTCAAAGTAAAGTAAAAAGTCTCAAATTACTCTATCTGCAACACATCTTAGGACACACAAGTATAAATGTCTGCTATTTACATTTTTTTTCCTATTCAGTGTGCATCTATATCACGACATTTTCCAGAAGTCCACAACATACAATAAATTCAGGGTTTCACCTTTGGTTATGTAATTATCAAGGCTAGGTTTAAAAAAATATATAACACACGTCCATGTTACTTTTGCATACAGTTAAAGTGAAAACATATCAACAAAGCAGCTGGTCAGCTCTAAATTTGCATCTGAGAAAAAAATCCTAAGGTATCTCGTCTTGACGGTGAAAGCCCTGCGAGTTTCACCCGCTGTTTTTCTGTGATAGAAAGTGAGTGCGGCGGATATTTATGGTGGTGTTTATGTGCCTGACATCTTTACTTTAGTGTAAGTGGATCTTAATGTACGAGGATGTTCTTTTGATGTATTTCAGTGTCGCATTGAGCCAGTCAATATTTGTCTTCTCTCTCGACCCTCTTTACACGCTCTGAATGAGGATTTTCATGTGTTATGACACAATGTGAATTAAGAGTTTTGTCGCCAGCGTTTGAGTGAGCAACTCAGGCCAGCCTTGTTTGGTTGACAATATGAAACAAGATAAAAATAGATTAAGTCGTAGTGCTGACTGCGCAGAAGCAGAGAGCAAACTCACCATTTAGTAACCAATGACACCTACGAAGCCGACCCAACTAAAACATTATGTCGACATTACAACCAAACATTATCTCTATCATAATAAAATATTCACATCTGTTCCTTACAAGACACTTTTTTTCACATGTAAAGAAAACATCTTTAAACTCTGAACTATAAGTCTCTTAGTTTCATTACTTCATACATCTGTATATGTGTAGTAATTAAGGCAATCATTTTGGGCCACGACTTACTCATTCGCCAACTCCAGTCTCAACCCTCGGGGGTTTGTTTACTGATGTCACGCAGCAGCTCTCATCCCCGGCTTGTTCAAGTGCCGAGTCCCGTCCAGTTGTTTGTTGCTTTTTCGGTCTCCGCTCGTGCTCAGGATGACCAGTCACAATGTTTTGCTTGTTCTCTGCAATTTCCAGAGATGTAGGGGGATACTCCCTCTCCCTGTAACTGGCAGCACTGCAACAAAGACAGAAACAGGAAGTGGATGTAAATCTGTCATCATTCCTGAGAAAATGGCACCCTGAAGAAGGAGCGATTTGCCTCAAACGCGTCACTGATCCTGCTCATATTTTCCTTTCCCACCCAGGTTGGGCAAGATGTATCATACTTAAGATAATCATCAGGGTCATTAAACAGAAACTCCCTCTAAAGCTCTCACAGAGCAGCCCAGTCGCCAGGAGAAAAAGTTGGCATTGTATGCTTCTTCAAACCATGGATACGTTACATTTATACATTTCATACAAATCATATAAAGTTTTGTTAAAGTTTAATAGTATGTTGGTGGATTTTGTCATTTGGAGGTGGGGGGGATGGTGGATGACGGGTCATAAAGGCCAGATGCCTGCCAACCTGCAGAAGACTGCTCGGGACCAACCAACAGCAAAACTGTTTTTTTTTTGTTTTGTTTTTTTACGTTAAATCATTTTTGTTTTTCTAGCTGCCTTTAAGCCACCAAAAATGTTTTTTAGTCCCCGGTCACTTTCTACTGGGGATAGTGCCACAAAATCAGAGTTTTTTCACTCTGGACCGTGCCTCGAAAAGAGACATCACTGTGTTTCCACCAGAGACAACATCGTTGTTTTTTTTTTAATGTATTTTTTTAACCAACACATCACTGCATTTCGAACTGGGGATACTGCCACTTTTTTTTTTTTTTTGTCTCACTGAGACAAGTTGTGTTTCTATTGGAAATACTGCCATGGAAAGTGCTGTTAGTTTTTTAGTTTTGTTTATTTTTTAGCCAAATGTTTTGCTTTGTTTCCACTGGGGATAGTGCCATGAAAAGCAGTGGTTTCCGCTATTACAGCTGGGATTGTGCCACCAAAAGGCAATCTTTTCCGAACCGTCACCATAATTATGTAAAAGTATAATTTATGAATACAATGATAATGTAAAAGTATAGTGTTTCCTTAGTTTGCAGAAACATACAATGCCATTGTTTATTCTGTTGATTGGTTTGAAATCTGAGGTTTGTTATTTAGAGTAGAATCCTGCTTACTTGCAGGTTACGCTATGTAAATAAATCATTTATCAATATTTACCCCTTAACATACAGTTTTCCCTTCTTTTTTACTTCTTAATAACTTCCAAGGTCGTCAAAATCACCATATTAATTTAACAGCTTGTTCAAGTTCTTTATTGGTGATATATGTTGTTTACACTGAGTGAAATATTAAAACAAAAGGCCCCATGTTTTTTATGGCTGCACAGATCCAGCAGATGTAAATATTCCAGGTGTGGAAGTACTTGAATTATACCACCGAACACAGTCTTTATTGTTTGTTTGGGCACTTACAAGTTTTGATGACTTCTATCTCTTGTTCCTTTGGAAGCTGAAAGCACTTATTGTAAGTCAGATTGGACAAAGTGACTGTGTAATGAATGTAAAGTAATGTCTTGTGCATCATTTCATACACATCTTTGGTGTCTCTGAAAGCGTGTGGGATTTCCACTAGAATTTAAATCAGGCTCAGTTGGTCTGAAAAGAGTGGCTGTATAGTTTGTAATGGACGATCTGCTGGCAGGCAGCATCAATTAACGCCAAACTATCCAATATAATCTCATCGCTATTTGTTAAATTTTGATGCTTGGAAAATACTATAATGATGCCCGTGGCTGCTTTTTTCTAACCCTAACTAAGTCGTTTTGTTTCCTAAATCCAACAGCCAACTCCTCAGTTATGTGATTCGACTGACATTACTAACAACACATATTACTAACTGTTGTTACAAAATAACTCAACTTGACTTTCAGTTTCACGTGAACTCTGATCACTTGGGTCACAGTCTTGTGTTTGTTGGATCCCTCCACCTCCCCTCATACCCATCCTGAGTGGACTTTGTCACTCTAATCGTCTGATAATGGATTTACTTTGAGTTGGTTAAAAGCCCAATGTGTCTCATACAGACACAAATGGTTGCTTCAACATCATTACATGATACTGCAAACTTTGCCCAAGCATCTGGGACGGAAACCGGACTAATTTATCTTCGCAAGGGCAATTGTATGCGTCTTCATAATAAACACAAATACACACATAAAACATAGGAGAAGAACAAAAATACCCCTCTAATATCACAACATTAAAACCATAAAATCCTAAGCTTAAAAAATTATATGTAGAATTGGAAAATTCCCTTAAAAAAAATAAAAATATCTAAATTATTTAAAAATATATACAAGGAAATTAAACCATATAAAATCATTGAAAATGACCTTTTCTCTGTCTAGAGGGCAGTCACAAACCATGTATTTTGTAGTTTAATTCAGAGGACTTGTTACAATCTCCTGGAGGCAGCAATAAGAATTCAATTATAAAATGTGGTCACTCAGGATTCAATATGCTGAGTGTTTATGTTTATGGGGCAAATCTACAACAAAGATTTGCATAAAATGTACAAGATTTAGACCATAAAACTTACTTCAGATTTTAAATTTAATGACTGTTGCAATAACTGCTACAAAGGTGAGTTTAATTCGGGTAAGTACAAATTAGCAGCATATGTTGGCTGTAAAAGCAGAGCTCCAAGCATGCAGGCCAAACCATCTGTGCCCAAAAAGTGAAAAGAATGATTTAATTTGTCAATAGGTAAAGCCAGGGGAATCATGGCAGTCTAAGCCAAACACAGGCAGGTGTACTGGTCTAAAACGAGAAAAAAGACAGCAGTGACAAAGTGAAACTGGTCAGGTTTGAAACAAACCAACAACACAAACTGCTGCTAAGTGGCATTCAGCCCAATATTACCCTCCTCTGTAGCTGTTTGTAATTCCGATTCTGCCCAAATTAAAATTCCTTCCTTCTGTTTATGTTATTCTGTCTACCCCCTGTAGGGCCAAACACGTCACAGAATAACTGTTCTGTGTCATCGCTATTTGTGCTTATTAAGATGCAGACTATTAGAGACAAGCGTCCTCTTTTAACGGAGCAGCTGTTGTATAATTCTCCACCTCAATAATTTGAGGATTTCCACAAAGTCTCCCAGGAGTTGGAGACATTCTGTATGCAATCATAGCTGCAGCAGGCACAGGGCAATTACAACAAACATACTGAGTGTTTTTATCTAATTCCCTTATTAAGACTTTAGAGCTAAACCTGTGGTTGTTTACATTGTAATACCCCGAAGAACACCTGAAATGATAAGCGGACAAATATAGAAACCAATAGTCAAGTCAGTATTAACAATGAATATACAGTGTGTACAGTGTGGTGCAGCCAGGAGGGGAATTCATGTGAGATCAGAGGCCAACCTTAAAGGGGTACTTCGCCGATTTTCATCAGCTTTGTATCAAAACTGTCGCTTTATTTAGGTTCTCTACTGACTCCTAAAACTCAGTGTAGTTGTAGCCTTTGGTCACGTGGACAACACTGTCACAAATTGCTGTAAAAATATGGCCAAATTCGTAAATCTTGATGCTTCAAGCCAATATTACTGCTGTGAAAATATGGCCAAATTCTAACAGAAACTGACTTTTTTCCCACAAAATGACATTAAAACACTATAAATCTAAATGCTTTTTCGAGCCAATATTACTGCTGTGAAAATATGGCCAAATTCTAACAGTAATGTACTTTTTTCTCTTTCAAATTACATTTAAACACTACAAATCTTAATGCTTTTTCAAGTCAATATTACTGCAGTGAATAAATATGGCAAATTACAGTAAAACACTAGAGACAATATTATATTGTCTGCTTCAAATTCTACTGTAGAGTACCGTAAGAAATTTAACAGTAATATACTGTTGAAGTAATTTATGGTATTAAAACTGTAAAATAAGTGCAGGATGCTGGCAACTACAGCTGCCAGTAGCTGGCTGTGTTTTTATAGGAAAATTTGTCACAGTGAACCTTAAACTAGACTCTATTATATCTATTATAAACCTGGGAGATTCTAAAAACAGGATTAGGGACTTCTTGATCACTGAATGCACTTACGTGGCTCCTGATCGCTGTGATTTTTAGTTGTTGGTTGGAAATTGGCTTATTGTTTTAAGTGTTTTGTTCGTTTTTAATGCTTTTGCTGTCATTATTTTTAGTCTGATTGTTTTTTTTTAATGTGAAATTCCTCATGCTGCTGTCTAGGCCAGGACTCACTTGAAAGTGATGTTATTCTCAATCAGAACGTTTACATAATGTTAGGAAATGTTGAATTGTGTCAGCCCGACTAAATCTGGACTTTTAAAATACATGTGAACATGTTAGTGCGACTGAAATTGGATTAGGCAGTGCTGATTAAATATGAATCAAGATTACATAACTGCACTGCCTATTTCTCTCCAGAAATGTTTTCAGAATCCTATTTACTGCTGTTTTAGCTGTAAAAGTCCTTCACTGTGAAAACGGAGGCTGAAAAAAAGAGTTCAAACCATGAAACTTGCCTACTCTTTACTTCATTTTTCAACTCTCTTATCTTACTGTTTAACTGTAATACAAGATCATTTGTGACCCACTAACAGCCACTGCTTCACACATACAAATTTGCATTATGTCACCCAACAGTGTATTGGTCTGGTGCAGAGCAGTGCATTCTGGTAGTTGTAGGTTTTCTCACTCATGAGCAAAAGCGTCCTTTTTCTGTTTTTCTGGTCATCTAGCACCAATGTTGAAAGTATTTGTGCCTTTCCACTGCATAGACATCCTAGTTTTATTAAAAAGGCTGTCTTTCCAGCAGTGAAATGCTTCTTTAATAGTATTCAATATGTGACCCCACACTTAGGTAATTCTGAGGCTTGAAAGTCACTCCGATAAAATAAAAAAAAGCTGTTTACAGCAGAGCGCACTGTTCTGCGCTGAAGTCCTTTCTCTCAAGTGTTGACATAAGAGCAGCTCCTGTGTGTGCACTCTTAAAAGTGGGCAACCTACAGCTGCAGGGAAACAGGGCCATACCGTAGCCACATACTACAAAATGAAAACAGAGAACAGGTGACCCAAACTGTGATCTCTGCTGAAGTCAACATCACTGTGCAGTAAACTGTGAAGACATAAAAACACACCTTCATGTGATTTTTTTTTTTTACGAGCAGTCATCACAGCAACAGATGAAGCTTTATTTCTTTCTAATGAGAGGCTGTAATATCAGAGTGAGTCATTTGTTGTGTAAGGAACTTTGTGGCAATGAGTTTACTGAGGATGAATAATAGAAAAACAGCGAGGCCTGACAGCCGCATGAGTTTTAGAAATAGTTGGCAGAATTGCAAACCAATTTTTAAGGGTTATAACTACAAAATTAGTATTCCTGTGTGATAATTAGGGATGGACATTTTAAGTTATTGAGTACTCGAGGAGTTGCAAAAAGGCTAAATCTAACGTGAGAATAGGGTGGGAAATGATCAAGCAAGTGATAATGCAAGTAGGGGTTAGGGGTCACTCTGAAGGCCATGATTCACCAAGCCGATGTTCAGCCATCAGTAAATGTTGGGTCGTCCGTGAGTGTCTGTCTTCCTAGTTATTGTGTTGTGTTCTGCAGTATTGATGCTACTTGACCCTTGTTCGCTGTTTTTGGGCAGATTCAGCATGTTGAATTGACATTGGAGCCGTCAGAGCGGCTGAAAATGAAATCACTCTGATTGTCAGTTCAGCTCAGTGCGCGGGACAAGAAACTGAAATGAGGAAAGTAAATAAAGGTCTTAATCAAATTATCTTTTTAACTCACCAGCCAAGGTGGCTGGCTGATGAAAAAATCCACCGGCTGGCAAATTTTTGCACAGACCAAAATTATAAATTGCCTTTTTTGTTTTACATATACATTTGTTTCAGTACATTTCATTGAGATAATAATAAATGAATGATGAATACAAACCTAAAGAAAATGTAAAGAGGAGCAAAATCTGAACCAAATTTTTTAAATGTTCATTGAGCTGCTCATCACTACAGCCTCAGCATATGAATAAGTTCCCTCTGGTCGCTGTTTATTAGGGGTCGACCGATATTTGTTCTTCAGGGCCGATACAGATCATAAGTAGATAATGAGATTGATAACCAATATTTGGAACAGATATGCATTTACAATAAAAAGTCTCTTTCTGTCAATATTTAGAATTTGGAATAAAGCAAACTTCAGCTGTCTAAATACCTTTTGCAAATGTGTAATCAAAACTGAGACTTTCAATATCATATACAGCAAGTTCCCAGCAACTTTTGTTTTTATAAAGTAAGGAGATTGAAAATAAATAAATAAAAATAGCTCCCTGAGGTTCACAGAGTAAAAGTTCCTCCCATACAAACACTTTCTTTGCACTTTTTAATTAATTAATATCATGGGAGATCATTAAAATAAAATGCTTATACAAATAATCGGCAAAATGCCAAATATCGGTCCGATAATCAACCAGGCTGATAATTTGTCAACCTCTACTGTCTATGTCTGGGGCTTTTGTTGTAAAAGGTAACAACAGAGGAATCAGAGCAAATGCGCTCCTATTGACAATGTGAGGGGCAAAAAAAAAAGAGTTTTGGTTCAAACTTGAAGACCTTCATGTTAATATTTCATAACCAGCATAAGTCTTTGTGCAAGCCAGCTAGCAGCAGAGTGTCAGCAAATGATAGTTTAGCGAATCAGCTTATGTCTCATTTTTTTGAACATTAAAGCACATAAACATGTTTTCCAAATACAAGTATTAACCTGAAAATAGCACTATGTGGGACCTTTAAAGGATAATTACAGTTCACTTTCACATGGTGTGTATTTGGTTCTGTGGTTTTGCGCTGACTTTGCACTGGCTTCTCTTGCAAAACAATGTATATAGGGGCAAGCTGCAGGAGCCTCCTACAGCTTTCTAAATAAACATGCTTTTTACATGCATCACTTCAAACACTTGTGTCTAAATCTGACCCCGAGAGTAAACACAGAAAGAAGCAGCCTGGAATGATGGCAGTTTGACTAACATAGACATCTACAGCAGGAAATTTATTTCTGCAAAGATGCACATAAATGTTATGGGTAGCTGTGGGTCACAGAAGCTCGTAGTGGAGCCAACACATCTCACAAATCTTGTGCAGCTCAGCTCATCAAACAAGCTGAAGGGTTGATCCAGTTTCCTGTCGGGAGCCTGATTGAAAACACACCTCAACATTTTTCCCAAAATTCATACAACAGCCACAGGAGCGTCTCTGTGCCACACTGTCTACTGGTACTCAGTCTAATACTCAGTTGTTCGATATTTTTCAGGCTCTCATTTGACTGTTTATAGCCACACTAACTTACAGTGGTGGAATGTCACTAAGTACATTCATTCAAGTACTGTGTACTGTACAAATCTTAGGTATTTGTACTTTACTTGAGTATTCTCTTTTCATGCCACGTTAAACTTTCTCTCGAAAACATGCCAAAGGAAAATATTTTACTTTTTACTTTACTACATTTCTTTAGAGCGGAGTTTCTTTACAAATTAAGATTTTCTCATTAAATAGAGCATTAGAAAATTTAATAAAATGTGATGATTTGTTAATTAAACTAACAGTCAGTACAGCTGAAAAAATTAGTCCATTAATAAATTAGCAATTGACAGAAAATTAATTAGCTTTTAACTATAACTATTTTTGATAAACATTTAAGTCATTTTCTAATTATTTTTGTATTTTTGTTAACTCTTTTTTTTATAATAATTATTATAATAATAACAACATTATTATTATTATAAAAAAATAAATATAAATTATTTTTATGTAATTTTTTGAATTGAATACTTTTGCATTTAATAATTTAAGTACATTTTCATGGACTTTTGCATGTTGTACAGGTATGAGTACTTTTACTCAAGTAAAAGATCTAAATACTTTGTCCACCACTGCACTCTAAACATTTTTTTTCTTTACAAACATTCATTCATTGATAACAGAGAAATATCTCAGGTCTCCTCTGAGTTTTTCTCAAAGTCAGTGTTGGACATCCCAAACCTTATACTCCCTCTAAATAACTCAGTCATGAAAAACATTAGGAACTTTTGGAGAACGCAAGTGAGGCTTGAAATTCAGACAATGCAGAGAAAAAGCACTTAATTTATTCGGCTCTTAAAACTGAAATAGGACGATCCATGGAATTATCGCTCGTGCTAATACTGTGTATGTGTAAATCATGTACCTGGCCCTCCAGCTGCCTTCACAGCTCAATGCTTTCACCTCCGTGGCCCAGCAGGAGGCAGAACTGTTTTCAGATGCAGAACTCCATTAATCTCACACCCCGTCACTTTGGGGCGACGCCTCCTCAAGGCAAAGCCAAGAGCCCCAGGTTGAACCTGTTCATATCTACAAAACCATCTGCCACCATCACTGTTCACCATTTAAAAGCCTGGAGCTGTTATTTTTTTGCGTCTGATTGGATTTAGAATCATTATAAAATCATTATGGTGTTTGCAAAAAGCGTCCAGTTGAGACCGGAAGAGACAGAGCCTGCAGGTACATGTGATATTATGTGGGAGAAGATTTTAACAGCCTCAGATCTGGAATTGATAACTGCAGGGGGTTGATAGAGTTAATAAATCCCAATGACTCAACAGTTATTTCACCTGATTTCCCTTTATTGTCACCGGAAAAAAAAACACATTGCTTCTTGAAATTTCAATTAAGACAGCTTCTAACTAACAAACTAACTGGCCACCTCATATTGTCTCATCCATGCAGTCTGAGTTTAGCCTTGTCCAGACTTCTGAATCACATTTTAATTTTTGTTCAGTGATTCATATAGGTCTGTTTTAATGTGCACCTTAAAACAAACAAAAGCAAAAAAGCAGCAGAAAAACTGAAACAAGCTTGAAAGAGATCGTTGCAGCTGTTCAAGTTGTGGATCCATTTACAGAAATAAGTCTATAATTGACATGTTTCCTACAAGGTATGCACTCCTAGCAACAGCTACCGCAGCTTCTGTGTTCAAATTATACTATAATGGTGAGACTGTTTGGTCAAGACAAAATAAAAACAAAGTAGCACCCCCTTATATATATATATTATATATATTATATATATATATATATATATATATATATGCTGTGCACGATTTTCTTTTAAAAAATGTATAGACTCATACAGAAGTAATCCCTCTCAAACATTACTTATGACCAACTCCAAGTGTTTGGCTGTGTATTTAACTGCAGAAACTCCAACCTGTGCCTGTATTTTCTTATTTTGCCATGTTAAGGAGGTTTCTAGAGGTGTGGCCTCCAGCCAAAAACAGCAAACAGATGGTGTGTGGACTTAATATTGGGGGTAAACAAATTATAGGCCTTGCCAATTATTGGGGCCCATATTTTGCCGATTATCTGTATCAGCATTTATTTTAATGATCACAGATAAAATAAATCAATTAAAAAGTCAAAAGAAAGTGTCACCATAGGAGGAACTCCAGGGAGCTGTTTTTAGTTATTCATTTGTAATTTTTTTCATTTTTCACTGAACTTTTTTTTAAAAAGTTGCTGGGAGCGTGCTGTTTTCTTGTTTTGCCATGTTAAGGAGGTTTCTAGAGGTGTGGCCTCCAGCCAAAAACAGCAAACAGATGGTGTGTGGACTTAATATTGGGGGTAAACAAATTATAGGCCTTGCCAATTATTGGGGCCCATATTTTGCCGATTATCTGTATCAGCATTTATTTTAATGATCACAGATAAAATAAATCAATTAAAAAGTCAAAAGAAAGTGTCACCATAGGAGGAACTCCAGGGAGCTGTTTTTAGTTATTCATTTGTAATTTTTTTCATTTTTCACTGAACTTTTTTTTAAAAAGTTGCTGGGAGCGTGCTGTACATGATGTTGAAAGTCTCAGTTGTGAGTAAACTTTTGCCAAAGGCATTTAAATAAAATTTTGCGTTAGATTTTGTTATAGTCTGAATTCTAAATATTGACAGAAAGATTTTATTGTAAATGCATATCGGTTCCAAATATTGGTCTCATTAACTGCTTATAATTGGTATCGGTTTTGGGCCTGGAAAACCAATACTGGTCAACCCCTATTTTATCTAAACATAGTGACCAGGTGCCAGACCCGAAGCATCTAAGGGGTAACTACAATAATTGCAGACGTAGCACAATAAAAAAAAAAAAGAAAAAATACAGTGAGGCAAAACCATTGACGTGTAAAGAGAACTGGATACAGCATCAGAGATGGGGCCCCGTTCATTCCTATCAAAGTTGTTCAGTGGTGCATCAAGCCCAAAAAGTTCATTTTTACAACAAATGTAACAACCCCACAATAGTAGCTTGCAGTGTTTGTAAGAGTCATGGAGGGATGAGAGGCCAAGTCTGAATGATGCGTGCATACCATAAAACTTCAATTAATAGTCTGGGCTGGATCTTGGCAATATGGAAAAAAGTGTTATCACGATCATTTCTTTTCTTATCAGTCGATATCGATGTATATCACTCTATACATCAAATCACTATTTCTGTCAAGCTTAAAGGTTCCCTTTTACTCCTAAGTGAGATATGAAGATATTATAAGGTTAATTTTGGTTTAAATATTTATTTTCAGACATTGATCATGACAAATATACTGTAGAACAGGCATCACCAACTACAGGACCTATTCTACTAAATGTAGTTTGTTTTTTTGCCCTCATAGTTCACTGACACAGTTTCATTTGACCATGGTGTGTTGGAGTGTAATAAACATGGATTTATAATTATTTATTAAACTTTCCAGCATTATACAAAAATTAAACAAACCTTAAACAAACTTAAGGTAAATTTAAGCCCATTTTAAGGCCAACCTCTCCTGACTGCAGGACTCTGGCTTCAACTTCTGTGAATCTTCTGTGCTATTAATCATTTTACTCAGGAATTAAAAACTTTTGAGTAGGCCCACTTCTCCTATAGCTGCCAACAGCCTGACAACATTCCCACTTACAGAAAGGGTGAAAATGAGGCCATAGGCTTGTGGCCCCAGGCCCCTAAAACATTACATCTGCCCCTGGTAATAATAACGAGAGTTCAGTGCCAGTGATGCGCCCTGGTGTTTGTAAATAATTCATCCAAAGTCTGATTAAACCTGAGACTAACACAAAGTAGTCTGTAGAAGTCTAAAAAAAGTCACTTTCCTGTGATGATGTGTGTAGCATGTCCATATTGATGAACGTTTAAACATATGTATGTGTGATCTAAGCAGCTAACTAACGTTAACTCCAGCGGGAAGCCAACAACCTGGTTTTATACATCCAAAGAACTTCTATAAAAATAAACTGCCTGGCAACCAGACAGGCTTCTTATTGAGACAGGCCTTTATTTGCCGTAATGAGTCGCCACATCGGGCAAGGGAAAGGGACTGGGCGTCTAATTTGGACTAGGCTTTTATTTGAAGTTTTACGGTAATATACATTTAACAAGAAATTGGCCAGTACTATATGAACAATGTCAGACTGAATGAATGGAGTGAAACAAGTAGATAGTCTGAGTTAGGCAGTGATGGTAAACACACTTTTGAGGGATTCACCATTGTTGTGTGACATTATGCTCTTAAACTACAAACTATCCCTTTCCTGAGGGGTGCAGACTCCACTGATAACTGACAGCATTGTTGCAATTTTCCATCCGTCAATAATAGTTCATTCAAGATCACTAGATTCTTTATTATGTCTTTACAATGAACATCCAACAGTTAAAAGTAAGAGCAGAAGTGTGACTACAGAGATGCACCACACTGAGAAGGAATAGACACATTACAGTCTCTGTGAGAACAAACTCAGTGTCTGTGAACTGAATTTCATCACCTTTCTGACATCAGATGGTGACGATTAAGATATCCCTGCCGACAATGGTACATGTGTGATAAATCAATGGCAGTATAGCTGCTATAAATAGCCCCAGCTGAGCATAATGTCAGTGAATAAGGACGTCTGCTCTTGGAGGACCTCTGTGTTGCAGACAATGGATGGAATTGTGCTACTTTTTTGCCATCCCACTGCCAAGCCTAAAGACTGCAGGCAGAGTGTGTCTACATACTGTATTTGTGACTGAATGTGAGTGGAAATCAGGCTCCTGCATCTGTGCCTCGTCTCACAATGATTCAGATTCATTCAACAAAACCACAGCTTCACTTTCAGTGGTGAGCCTGCAGAGGGTTTTTATCTTTCTGGAGCCTCTAGAGACACGTGAAGCTGAAAAGTTTTCCACACGGACAGAGCAGTAATGTCTGTACCTCAGACTGGAACAACCTCCTCAGGAGGGCAAATAGGTGAGGACATAGGCTGTAAATACCATTACAGCTGAATCAAGCGGGGAAATGAGACATAACAGCTTCTCATTACTCGTTACCGTTGCCTGCACATCGGCCCTGCAGCCTTATGCAACCTCTGAGGTGGTAAATCTCTGCTACAGGGCTGTTAAAGGACAAATCTGTTTTTATGCATCACAGGTCTCATTGGCCAGTTTAAGCATCTCCAAGCTGTGTGTGTCATGTTTAAAGGTCCAGTGTGCAGTATGTTTTCTTTAGTGTATATGTGAGTCATAATGAGAATCACTGTGTTTTAAATACCATAGAATGAGCTGTTTATATCTACATAGGGGGCAGGTGCTTATTCATAGAGACTGCCATGTTGCCTGGTCATGTTTCTACAATAGCTCAGAATAAACGAACCAAACACTGGCTCTAGAAAGGGACATTCAAGTTTTTTGCATTTTTGTGTCATCCACTGTAGTTAGCAGCCCCTCCGTGACAAAAGGTGTTGGAAAATAACAGATATGTCAATGTGAAAGTGCTTTATTCAGTGTTTTTACCAGATTTAATCACCTCATCTGTTTGTTTTGTAGAGGAAGAGACCTCAGCGGATAATTTGGGGGATAATTCTCAGGAAACCCTACTGAACGTCTGGATCAGAAAAAAAAGGTGAGCTCTAGCCCTTTTTACACAGAGATCGTGCTATAGTAGTGGGTACAAGTGTTTGTAATATTAAAGCGAGTCCTAAGGGTTAAAAAAAGGTCTACCTAAAACACATAGTATCCATCTGAGTGGATGCTGTAGTGAGAGTGTTTTCAACGTGAAGTTTCGTTTCAGTTTGATCGCGTAACAGCTGCCCAAACAGCTGACCGGTGGCAGAAATGTAGTGCCAAAGGTGAGGTAAAGCAGTGAAAATACCCTAAATACAGTGTCCACTTAGAATGACTTTGATGTTTTGTAGGTAGAGCTTTTTTAAAGTGGCTAAAATACATTTTGATATCAACCCCTGTGGGGTGCGTGTCCCGTCTGTTTCTGCAAACCGGGAGCGCACCACCCACCAGCTACTGTAATACACTGACTGTACATAAGTATCTCATACAGCCCCACTTCAAAAATCCACAAGTTTCACTTTAATGTGTCGTTTTCGAGTAAAAAACTTTATTTTTCAAAAGAAGAAATTATATATAATTCACTATGATAATTGTTGTTCTTGTATATAATGGGGTGTTTGGAGCCTCTAGAGACACGTGAAGCTGAAAAGTTTTGGATCTTGTATAACAGTGTTTGGCACATGGTTCCCGTGGCAATATGGTGGCAGTTTGTGCTGTCAGACAATATATAACCATAACAGTTATAACAGAGACACCAGCGCATCATAGGCATCAAAAATGGCAGCTTACACTCTGACAATAAAGTTATAAATTCGTTTTAAAAGACAGGAGGAAACAACTCTTTTCCTTGAAGATACCAGTGCAATGAGGCATGGTGTTTGTCAATGGCGCCTGACTATAAACTCATGATTTCAGCACGATGTCAGTTGTGCTTTGCTTTCAGTTTCACGTACGCAGAGTTATTCAGCGTGGCACAAAACAACTCCTAACCTCCAGTTCTGCTACAGGTAGAAAACTGTCAACTCACTCTTCACCCTCTTTAGCTAAAACTGCATGATTATGACAGTTTGCACTTAAGCTCTGCCTCTCCTGAGAATATCCTCCCTGACACTGAAGTGTTTTTGTTAATGCGCTCGTCTAAATCTTCTTCTGATCTGTGCGTCACGAGAACTTTAGACGATCATCATCAAAGCACCAGCGAGAGCCTCTCGGGCAAATCACCTGTTAGATTTTTTCAAAAGATGCCTTAATGCTGTCCAAGAAACAGAGGAGGCCTCTTAGTTGTAACAGACATGATTTTGGGTTTCCTTTACTCGTGATTACAGATGTTCGTTGTTATCATGGGAGTGTGTGTGGCTTGTAGGACATCATGACTCTGCATTTCAGCAGTCATAGTGGATTAATCGTGGGGGATAGCTTTCTTCACCCAGTAACATCAGTCCTTGTCTAGAAGGTCTCAGATACAACCAGTAAAAAAGGTTAACCCTTTGAAACCTAGAGCAACACTTGTCTTGTGCTGGACTAAGATGTCTTCACAAATATTTAACCCTTCGAACTCCTCAGTAAAATTTCTTTAAGAAACACTGGAAAAAGGCAGGGCGGCCTCTAGCTCAGTAAGTGTCCGACCCATGTAGGCTGAGTCCTTTGCAGAGGCCCAGGTTTGAATCCGGATTTGCTTTGCTGCGTGTCATCCCCACTCTCTCTCCCCCCTCTACTGTCGATCTCCAACTGCACTATAATAAAGGCAAGAAAGCCCAAAAAAAATGTTAAAAGAAAAAAAAAGTTAACGCGCAAACTGCAAGAAATTCATTTAATAAATTGTATATAATTATCATAATATCATAGGTCATTTCCTTGTTTTGTTGTTGTTTTAATTTTTTCTTAATGTATTATGATTTTCAGGTAATTTTCTTGTACTTTTTACTTTTTTCTTTCTTTTTTAAAATTTTGCATTAATTCTTCTTAAGTTTCTTATCGCCCTCCTTCCATGTTTTTTTTTTTTTTTTTTAAAGAAACCTACTAATTTGCTCAGAGTTTAAAGGGTTAACTGAAGCTGGCGGGACCCACCTGGGAGTTGGTGATTGAACTAAATCTCCAGCAAGTTCGTCTGAGCTGGAGATACTGTTTGACTAAACATTGCCAGATGTAGATAATTATCATAAATTTCTCCCTCTGCATGATGTACGATTAAAAATTTCAAAAAGTGCAATAATGTACAATAATTTGACAGTTTGTGATGCTTATAATCAGCAGTTGGCTTTTGTCTCCGCTGTCTCATTTTAATTAATTTCCAGACATGATCAGGGTAGTAAAATATGAATCCCACACCTGTGTTTACACATCTCCTCACACTGCATGCAAGATAAATTGTGTTTAAGCTGAGTTGTTAGCCCATTTATCTGTTTAATAGAGTAAGTAAAGGCCTCCAGTTGTGCTGTTTTGTCATTTAATTTAATTTTGTAATGGTCGGCTATTAAAAATTATTGTCATACTGATGGACTCATGGACTCATACCCCCATGCAACTATGTGAGCTTCCTTTAAAACAGCAACAACAAAACAATGCGGGTAAAAATGTAGGCATATCAAAAAGTCAGTCAGATAAACATTTCGTGAAAATACACATTTCACCTATTTGTTGTCATGGTTATGACTCTTGTATGATAACTTTCCTCAAAATATCATGATTTTGCAGCTGATCAGGGTTTGAAATTAGAGAAAAAGTTAATTTCCAACCCTGGTCGTGATCCTCTACTACTTTGTGAAACCCTCAAACAGACCACAGGCAAAAATTAGACACAAATGTTTACAGGACCCTAAAATCACTGGATGCAAATTTTGCCGGATCAACAAATCATTAAAAATTTTATCTTTGACAAATACAACATCTTGTGTGTCTGCCTCATAATGAAAAATCAATGTAATTTTAAATCAGTCGCCAATCTGATCAAATGTCTCACATTAAGAAATGCTGCAGATTTTTCATTAATTGTGACTG
Source organism: Plectropomus leopardus (assembly GCF_008729295.1). Classification (NCBI taxonomy): domain Eukaryota; kingdom Metazoa; phylum Chordata; class Actinopteri; order Perciformes; family Serranidae; genus Plectropomus; species Plectropomus leopardus. The sequence goes on from NC_056463.1 coordinate 3,607,543, forward strand.
ATTTTTTAAAAAAAGATATATATTTTAAACATGTAAAACAAAAAGAAAGAGATAACAAACAAAATGTCAATAACAAAAATGGATGATTACCTACACAAAAAACTCAATGAATAGATTAAAAACAATCAACAAGAAATTTCATTTACGTGCTCAAAAAGGAGTAGAAGGAAGTATAAACGTATTATTTCCTGCCCCTTCTCAGCTGATCAGTTAATGAATTTGTGAACCTGGTCTCTAACATAACAGAACATACATACATACATACACTTACATATTTACACACCCCGACTTACATACAAACATACGCACACATATCCATATATCTCAATCAAGCAGTATCATGAAAGTTGCCACTATTTTTAGGGAGCTATGTTCCAAACCTGGACAGAAAAATGAAATAAAATAAATAAAGTAATCCTGCAGGGACTGACTTTAGGAGAGTGCACATGCACATGTAGCACGATGCCTGGCTTCCTGCTTGCTGACACTAATCCAAAGGCAGCGGGGATTTTCTGCCTCTTGCTGCTTCTTGCCTCACACCCCTGCAGGGCTCTCAGATCCACACTGGCTTTCCCAGCCACACACACGCACACAAACAGACACAGATGAACACACGATAGACTATAAATATTCAGGCCAGGATCGGCGGTACGTGCAGCACAATATACGCCGGGGACATAACACACACTGTGCTTATTTCAACCCTGCCACCGAGCTCTCCGTCAGCACTTTTCTGTGGGTAAAAACTCGCACATCTGCTCATCTGATGCTGTTCATTTAGTCAGACTTGTCCATGAATGCGCTCCGCGGAGCCCAAACTCAAGCAGCGGTCCCATCGCTGTTTTTCTTGTCGGCTCGCACAGCTCTCATTAGACGTGTTAGCTGCTGCACGACGAGCCAAGCTTCAGGTGCCGCGTGCTTGTTTGTGTTTGTGTCTGAGGGTGAGAGGTGCTGTTTGGAAAGCACATGGGCAACACAGCGATCACATTACACCATAACAGACTGTCACGGTGAATTAAAGGCAGGACACTAACGGAGGCAGTGGTCAGGAGGCATCATTAACCCTTTGAAACCTGGATCAAGATCATTATTCTTGTGCTGAAGTCAAACACCATTTACAAGCGTTTAAAGCTCTGAAACCTGAGAAAAATTGGTTTAATTTGTATTGAAAACATGGGAAAAAATGTAAAATTATAAAAGAAATCGTAAAACAAAATGACCTGCAAATTATATGGCTGGAATTATTAGACATCATTTGAAAAAACAAATGAAAAAGTCCAGAAAACTATATTTAAAATCTAATGATTATATATTTTAAATAATATGACATGAAAAAAAAATAATTTAATAAATTTAAAACTTTTGCACTTTTTAAGTTCACATTCTTGTTTGTTTGTTTGTTTTTACTTTGCTTTTTTGTTGCTTTTTATAAGGTCTTTTTCTTGTAATTTTTTTTAAACCAAATTCTTGCATTTTTTTAAACATTTGTTTTTAAGTTGTTTATTGCCTTCTTCCCAAGATTTCGAAAAAAATCAAACCGATTTGCTCAAAGGGTTACCTCTTTGAAACGTGAGTGACATCTCTTTTCTTGTGCTGCATTCAAATGCCTTTCGCAAGTATTAAAACCTTTGAACCTTGAGCAACTTGGTTTGATTGTTTTAAAACCATAAAAATCTGAAAAAAGGCAGTGGACATCTTAGCAAATGTCCTGCAAATTGCAAGAAATTGTATTTTTCTTTAAAAGTAGAGAAAAAAGTCCAAAGAATTATATATCATAGTTTTATTATTTTACTGAATAATATATTATTTTATGCATTTTTAGCAGTGTTTTTACATTGTTGATTTTTTCTTCTAATTTTTAGTTTAATTTCTTGCCAGTTTCTGGTTTATTTCTTCTTAAGTTGCTCTTTGCCGTCTTTCCGTGTTTTTGAAAGAAATCAAGCCCATTTGACCCAGTTTTAAATTGTTAATACTGTGATGCTTTTCTGACTTCATGGTTGAGATGTGAAGCCAGAACTGCCAAGCAGAGGTATACTGAATACAGCAAAGCAACATTTTACCCTCGGTTAAAAGCATTCCCTAAATGAGAGCTTATCCATCATCTAAATGCACTGTTGAGTTACATAACCAATGCACATTATATGTAGCATGATACTAGACATAGAAGCAGCTGAAAACTGGGCTAGTGCCACTTACTTCCACGCCAGCAGCCAAATAATCTATAAGTTTAGACGTTTTTCTTTCCTGTGATGCTGATAAAAAGAGACAGCAGCTCTTATCTAATCTTTTAGCCTTACTGACAGGACAAAGGGTTTCCAGTCCAAAATGTCAAAGTTAGGACTGTTTGCATTCTTGGAAACACATCTTGACTGCTAAGATTAATAGGCTGGAAAAAGAGAAAAAGAAAATGCAAATGCTACTGAAATACAATGCTGTTTGCAGATTCTCTGTCTAACTGCATGTGTCGATCCCAATCAATAGTGTTCTGTATGTGCATTTTAATTGAGAGTATTTAATGAATCTCTATCAAGTTAGAGAAGTGTATTTTTAGCCGTGTGTCTCTGGGGGAGGGTAATATCGGTCGGTCTGCGGCTTTGGTCCAGACTGAGATATCTCAACAACTATTAGATGGATTGCCATGAAAATTCATGCAGACATTTACAGTCCCCAGAGGATCAATTATAATCAGTTTGATGATCCATAAATGTTTCATCCAGTGTCATCACCAGGTCAATTTGTCCATTACTTTGGTTTTTGTCCAAATATGTGCAAAAGTAATGGCATTCCTATCAAGCTCAGCCTGTTTTTAGTTTGATGAAGCAATTGCTAACACACGAGGCGAAAACGCCTCACCTTTTTAAACACTGTACCTGCTAAGGTAAACATCTGCCTGTCAGCACTGTCATGAGCATGTTAGCATGCTGATGTTAGCATTTAGCTCAAAGCACCACTGTGCTAATTTGTAGTATTACAGACCTACTTACACTGCCATAGACACTTTAATCTCTATTAAAAAAATCCAAAACACATGTTTTAAAGTGCCTTTAGGGCTTTTGCTAGTTAACAGTGCATAATCTGGGCCTAAATAAGACAAAAAGGGGTTGTAGTTATGCTGCCTTCATGTGCTCCTAGGAAATATCATATTTACGAGTTACGAGCTTATGAGCAGCCCTCCAAAGTTGCAATTACAAATGGGAATTTGGGAAATTTCGATGATACCAGAGTTGCTGAGTTGTGACGTTTGCATGAAGTTTCGGAGAAACAGAATTGGTGGAAAGCGTGGAAACAGTGTCAACATTTGATGGTAAAAAATGATATATATCGTTAGTTTATTCCTAGTAGCTATCATTTACTTTTGATGGTTGTGCATTTTGGTATATGCATCTATTAGCTGTAGCAAGCAAGCAAACTTTTAAAGTTAAATGATACTGCGGCGCCCTTAACTGTGAGGAATCATTCATTGTTAGCCAGCAACAAACAAGCAGCTCTCAAGTTCACTTATTACAAATATTTTCAAGTCGAACTAATTCTCTGTGGTTGCAAAATATGACTAAATAGTCACGATCAGAGCTCTGCAGATAAAAACACAACGCCTCACGTTACCACCACTACCACTCATAAAGGTAGACTGTTAGAGCGCCGTTAAACTTGATGATTTATTCTCTGTAAGCAGGAAACAGACTAACAGCTCTCCAGTTCATGTATAAGTAGTGTTTGCAAATCGCAGTAGTGCTTCACGGTTGCAAAAATGAGGCTAAATAGTCACAGTCTGGAGCTCTGCAAAAGCCCTGCTCTGTGTGTGTGTGTGTGTCTGTGAGAGAGAGCCATAGGAGAGAGCAAGAAAACCAGTGCCCATGGCTTAAAAAAACGATTTGACGGTTTATACTCGATATTTGCGATGTTGTCATTTTATATATTGTACGTGGAACAAGCCCCAATACCACGGGCATATTTGGTTTATCACCCACCCCTAGTTTGGCTCTACCGTTCTGCTACTAGTAACACATAGAGTGGCAGAATCTGGACACTTGAACCATTTATCTGTTACTGTTTTAATCACTTAACTTATATTTTTTCAAATCAAATGAGCCACTCTACAGTCTTTCCATGTGACTGCAGAAAAAGAGCCCCAGTTGGGAATCACTGCTACATTGGCTGCTCTCTTAAAGTTTCCAATTTGTGTCTCTTATGATTTCCATGATACAGATGCATAATTGTAATTCATCCCACTTTTATCTGTTATTTATTTCTTGTACAGATTTTAACTGTGGTCATGGTACATTAAGCACAATTTCATAATTTGTGTGAACAAAAGCACCGAGCCGTTTACCCAAAATGAAAACTGTCATTATCTGCTTATCCCCGTCAGTCACGTCGTACCACCTCCAAACCAGCCTCCTCTATCTCGTGCCCCCGCAGGCATTTCTCACATGTGCACTTCAGCAGTGACTTAATGAAACGCCTACAATCACTTACCAACAGCAGATGCAGATGCCTGCCAGTTGTGCTGCCAAGCATAAAAATTACCACGTTGTTTCCCTTGATAATAGCCGTTTGGAATATATCCTAGAACTCATTTTGCACAACTGACCCACTGTAATTGTGTTTTGGATATCACATTATACATGTAAGCCTCAAAGAATGGTGGGATATGAGATGGATGCTAATCTCTTGCAACAACTTGGAGTTAAGACTTGTTGAATTGTTCTACTGTCAAGCTCACTTCTTAAGGTGCAAGTAATGTGATGCTGAGTGCCACATGTGAGGTGATGAGCAAAAGACAAGCTAGTTTCCTAGATAATTTGTGACCCGCTGCATTGTGCAGTGGTTTGGGAATTTGATTCTGGCCGATAAAAATAGGCTTGCTCAGCTTGTCGGAGCAGCCAGAAAAATTATTGGAGTAAATCAAGCACAGACCTTTATATTCGGCAGATTGTAAGGAAGACCCGTGCCACATCAGGATGTAATGACAACCTCTGCAGAGGGCGTTTGAGCTTGTACCTTCTCAAAAAAGTTAAAGATATAGAGAATCATTTGTCTGCACTGCAATAATAAGGCTGAATTTACACAACTGATTGTACCATGCACAACACACTTTGCCCATCATTGGTTTCTACATGACATTATTTTACTTTTTTATTTTATTTTATCTTACACTGTGTGGTGTGTACTGTTTTGTGTTGTGGTCTCTGTGTTCTGTGGAATTTGATGTTTTTTATGTTGTTCTATTTGATGTATTTAATCTATTTTTAATACCTAGTTACAACCAAATTTCCCCTACGGGACAATTAAAAAATTAAACTTAAACTTGAACCTACCAATGTTGGGAAAATGTGTATTTAACACATGCAAAGTTTCAAGTTGGGGACTAGTTCGGGAGCTTTTGAAATTTGTTGGATTAATTAGACTCAGAACTTCTGCCCGGTTCAAAAGTCAATTTTTTATTCCTAATTAGGAATTTGATCAGCTCTTTTTTTTTTTTTTGCTACCCATCTTGTTAAATTAAGCTGGATAAAAATGCTGAAGCAAGACTTGGTTGCATTTTGTCTGAGGTTTGGCCAAAACGCCAGTAACAAGCAATTAGTTTGAAAAGTGCTGCTGAACAGCGTGTTTATCAACAGACTGTCTGATCAGTTTGATTTATCAAGCGTGGCTAACAGCCTGAGACCTGCTGCAGGGGAGAGACAGATCTGTCTTTTTACGACGGTGTTACTTTGTCTTCAGTCTAAACTGTGCAAATGACACATTAATTTAAATTATTTTTGAATATGTATTTTCATATTTAGACACTTAACTGACAACATACATAAGAATGATAAAATATGTAACAGTGATAACAGTTTGAGTCAGATAAGTGTTTCATCAAAGAGGTTGCTACACTTCCAGAGGTTATAAAAGTTGATGTTTTGTTTAAATGGTGCTACTTTATATTTACTTTCATTAAGTAGCAATGTCACATTAAACAGAGAGATTTATTAGGGAATTTTAGTGTGATGTCACAGAGCAGAGAGAGAAAACAGCACAACCCAATCACAATGCAAAAAAAATCTCAGTAAAGCTGTGGTTAATGTGTGGTTAGGTTTAGGCACAAAAACCACTTGGTTAAGGTCAGGAAAATATTAAAACACTCAGAATTGGTGGCTTAGATGATGCTTGTAAACACTGATTTGCTGCTAAAAACACCCACGTTTTGTAACAAAAACAAAAAAAAGCTACGTTCAGTGCCACAAATGCTGCTGGGAAAAGCTGTGATGGTGCAGCTAAAAACATCCAGGTTTAGCAAAAAAGAAAAAAAAAAAACAGATTTGGTACCAAAAACCCTGCTAGGAAATGCCACAGTGTGCTGCTAAAACATACCCATGTTTGGTGTTACAAACACTGCTGGAAAACACCAAAATGTGCCATTAAAAACACCCAGTAAAAAATGTAAAAAAAAAAAAAAACATAGCCATGTGCTGCTGGGAGACTCCATGATGTGCAGTCAAAAAATAAATGAATAAAAAAATAAACAAGATCTGTATAATTATATATATATATATATATATATATATATATATATATAGGTATAAAATAATGTTAGTAAAAATAGTAATGTTAATTTAATAACTAAATGATTTTAAAAAATGAAAAATAAAAATCAATAAAAACAGCAATAGTGCAGACGAGAGGTGCAAAGATAAAAAGATTATTTAAAATGTTATAAAATCCTATTGAAAATAAGTTTGCAGTTATAAGTGGGTGGAGTAAGCAGTGTAAAAAAATGAACGTTTTTAGCTTTGACTTCAAAGTTGTCTTAATACACCTCTTCTCAAGTATCGGTTACCCTCATGGTCACCCTGCAAAAAATATTTCTCCCATGCCATATTCTTCCAAATTTAGTTGTTGTGGTATTTATAATATTTTTAATATTTTGTGTCTTGTTCTGGGGAGGACAGACTAACACATGCCTCCTCTTATTCACAAAAAGCTGCCAGCTGCCTGCAAGAATAACCAAAGAAGCACTGCAGCATCCTACCTGTAAACACTGCCAAATGTGTTGGAGAGATTAAAGTAGTGAATACATGTTCGCCAACGTCTGACCACTTTCACAGTGACTGAGAAAAATCATCTGCATGCACAGCTTTATAGATCTAAAGCAAAGTATGCATGAATACTTTTTTAAAAATAGTTTTATGTGAACATTATTGCATCTGGCCCAAGTTTTCTGCAGAGGTGGACAAATGTTTAACCAGTACAAGTTAGCATCAGGAAAAGTCATACTTTTATAACTCTGGCTGCACCGTTGAGCACCAGTGCTGAGCTTTGCCTAAACACGATTTGATGGTTTTGCCCTTGTTTTGTAACCAGCCTCCCAGTCGTCTTGGCATGAGCAAAAGTGTGTGGCTTTATGAGACCAGACATCACATTACTGCCCACTCAACATCTGCTGTTGCACAGACACTTTTGAGAGGCATGCAGCAGCTCAACTAAACAGAAAAACAAACTGGAGGAGAAGGACACTTCAGCCCAAAAGGGGCGACGGGACCTGAGCCACTATAGACACGCGACTCTGGACATTACGCTACACTACACATTTGACTGACTTCCAGATAATTACCGGCCATTAGCCAAAACAAACGTTGATTTGACAGCTGTTTTCATCACAGACATTAACTGCTGTAATCGTCCACTCAGTCGTTCAGAAAGTGCATTTTATCCACAATTTCAGCTGTCCGCTATATCCGAAAGCAACGGTAAAAATGGCCCACGAGTCCAAACAACAAACTATGTGATTATTGATGGGAACAGATAAGATTTTATTGACTCTGCTTATTGGTCTGATTCCTTATTGATTTCCCTCATGATTCTTGATCAATTTTCTGTGTGCAAAAAAGGTAGACAAACATAGGATTTCAGCATCAGCGCAACTGTTTTATTACCTTTTCTGTGTGCAAAAAAGGTAGACAAACATAGGATTTCAGCATCAGCGCAACTGTTTTATTACCTTTGTAGCGACTACAAGAAACAAAGAGTTGCTAAGAGTCAGAGGCTGGGCCTGATATATTGTCTGACAAGCCAACAAAAGATTGACATCCAGTGCTGTCAACAAAAAATGCGGCGACGCACTTCATCCTCTGTCCTATCAGCGTGACACAGGTCAAAGGCAGATACTCAAAGAGATTATGAATGTCACCGCTCATATCCATGTGACCCAACTCTCCCAGTAACCTGGCGTTAATTTTAAATGCAAAAAAATGCACCATTGAAATTCAGTCAGTCAAACTGCAGATTTTGATCCCACAGCCATCAAGGTGTAAAAAATATGCAGTTTATTATTTCTGGGTGTCATTCTGGGCTTTTGCCTTGTCATTTGTCATTTTTACTATTTTTCCACCTGATCACATCATTTTTACCATATTTGGTATATGGAGAAAATCCATGCTATTTCCACTAGGTGCACTGTCACAATCAATGTTGCTATAAATCATCATTGATATATCCCAGACTGTGATTGAAAAAAAATCTACTTTGCATGGAATATATTGAAAATGATTTCTTTTTCAGTTTGTTTGTTTTTTTTTTGTTGTTGTTTTTTCATCTAAAAACATAGTGGCATCATAAAAAAAACTGGCATTTAAAGGGTTAAAATTCTGAAAATTAATGAATATTTGATATTTATGATTAGGACTGATGTTGGTTAAAAAAAATAAAAATCAATGAAAGCAGAAAAAAATATTAATGTCTAATATTTATAGTAGCCTGACTTTGAAAAGTGCTTTTCATGTGCAGAGCAGTATGAGTGTGACTATTTGACACTACATGAAACATAATAATGTGTAAAAATCAATGTTGCTGCTAATGATTGACATATCCCAGGCTGTGATAATCCAAAAGTACAAAAACAAAAAACAAAAAACATAACCTGGCATTTAAAGGGTTTGAATTCTGAAAATGAGTGTATATTTGATCTTTATGATTCGGGCTGATATTGGTTAAAAAAAAAAAAAACTCAATGAAAGTCGAAAACAATATGAATGTATAATTTCTTTATAGCTTGATTTTGAAAAGTGTGTTTTGTGCACAGAGTGATCCGAGTTTGTGTAATATTAAAGTGGACTCTAAGGGTTAAACAATAATTTAGGAGATTGGAGACTGAAATTGACAAATTTTTACATGGTTACATTTGCATTGTCGCCTTCCATCGTGAGCCTTTGAGTCTTGCTTTGGCTGAACCGGTGTCCTGTCAGACTGAATTGATTTGTCCGTCACGTCTCCCACAGCGTCTCCTGTCTGCTCTACGTCATGCCTTCCCCAGAAATCTTTATTCACTGTCTTTCACAAGAAAATCTTAATGAGCAATGTCACTCTGAAGACTTAACTCAACAGTAATAGTGAGTGTCTGTTTCTGCTTCTTCATTTACTGCAAACGGAAAATGCTAAAAAAAATTTGCAAGCTGGAAATATAATTTAGGGACACGGTTTGACATCTTGAGAGGAAACATGGCAACCCCTCTCTTTCTCTAGCAAAAATCAAATCCCTTACACAAGTCTTTCCCACAACTGCTGGCTCTCCCCCAGATGGCCGGCTTCTTAATGTCTCCTCTCCAACTGGCTACTTTTGTGCTTGTAATTTATTTTTTTTCTAACTGGTCATGCATCAGACGGATCTATCCAGGCCTAGCACTGCGTTGGCGCAGAAAAAGGGATGTTTCCTGTTTCTTAACCCTCCTAGTTTGAAAACATATGTGCAAAAACATCCTCCGAGTACAACAGTATGTGCAAAGCTGACGTATTTCGGTTATTACGAATCTGCAAAAGCGCCCGACATGAACATGAGTGCAGTGAGTCACACGTCGGCCCTGCTCACCTGTTTGGGTTGACTCAGCTCACCTCGACACTACGCTCGGCAATTTGCGAGGATAAATAATGAAGCAATAATCCACAGCAGGCCACAGTGCAGTGATATTAAATCTGTGGTGGAGTAACAGGCACACAGTGAGTTGTTTAGCTGTTGAATATTGTGTTGCAGTTGCATCTTGAGGGTAAAATTAGCATCTGTCACATCAGTAACCCGAAGAAAGAGGTTTTTATTGATGTGGAATTGGTTATAGCAGCTATTTCTGACCTTTCAGGCTCATGACCCCTTAACTGAAGCAATGTTTTCATATGACCTCTCCAGAATCAGAATCAGCTTCACTGTGCAGAGTAAAATTCCTTGTATTTGTACTAGGGTTGCAACACTATGAGTTTTTTATGGTACGAATATCTCAGAGTGTATCCCACTTTCATGGTATTATTCATGGTATCAGTTACAACAAACCCTTTTAAACATGGGCAAATTGACTATCTTTAAACTTTTACACTTACAAAAGTGTAAAAGTGTAAAAAATACAAGGTAATTGATTAAAACAGTAACAGATAAATGGTTTAAACGTCCAGCTGCCGCCACTCTATGTGTAAGGAATAGTACAGCAGTAAAACCAAATTGACCTAAACATCATAGTTAGGATGTTTGAAAACATGATTTTAACAGAATCTACTCTTATAATTCATCAGTGTTAATCCTTTGAAAGATGAGCAAATCAGCTTAATATCTTTCAAAAACATTGGAAAGAAGAAAATGAGCAATGAAGGGAAAAATTACCCAAAAATTTGCAAGAAATTTGTCCAAAAAAAGTACAACAAAATTACCCAAAATAAAATAAATAATAATAAAAAAAAAAACCTTGGTAAAAAGACTTGGCAAAAAGCACTTTAAAAATTATATAATACTGTAAAATTATTTCAAGACATGTAATTATGATAATTTAAAAACAATCCCAGCATCTTTGTTTTTTTTACCCTAGATGTATTCCCCTAGCTTTAAAAAAATAAAAGAAAAAAAATCTAAATCAACTAATTTCTTGCGATATGTGGACAATTTCTTACCAAGTTGCTCATTGTCTTTTTTTCTCCCATGTTTTTTGAAGAAATCACACCAGTTTGCTCGGGATTCAGATGTTTAAATACTTGTGAAAAGTGTCTGAAAGCAGAACAAGAAAAGTGATGTTGCTCCAGGTTTCAAGGGGTTAAAGAAATGGAAACAGAAGGGCGTCAATTCAGCAGTTTGTGTTAATAAAATAACACTGTTATCAGTGTTAGTATGCTCTCCTGGCATACTTTATAGTGAAAAGTTTGCTTGCTTGCCACAGCTAATAGATGCATATACTAAAATATGCAACTACTAAAAGTATATGATAGGTACTGGGAACAAAATAATAAAATATATGATTTTTTAGTGTCAATTGTTCACACTGTTTCCATACTTTCTGCCCTGAAATGCCAAGAAATCATCACAACTCAACGACTTGGGTATTATCGAAATTTCACAGTTTCCCACTCGTAATAACAACTTTGGAGCATAACTTGGTTATACCATAAATACGATATTTCGAAGGAGCACATGAAGGCAGCATAATAACCATAATAATAATTATGATAATAATGTAGTGTGCTTTGTCTGTTCACTGCACTGAATGCACATTTTTACAATTTTTGGTAACATTAGTATTTTGTTTCTGCTGAAAACAGGAGACGCGCTTTTCAACATAACTAACTGATAAACTGGAAAATAAGCCGTGTATTATTTGAGAGAAAATGTGAAGTTATCAGGCAGCTCTGGCTGAAAACTTTTTAACTTTTTGACAGCGATGCAGTGTCAATAAAGTGAGGCGCTGACATTTTTATTATAACCTCTCTTTTTTTAACTCCAGAGTTCAGATAAGAACAGTCCATTGTGTCAGCCAGGAACAGGTCCTTTATTGTGTTGCAGAGGGCAGTCAATTATGCTGCAGTTTCTCCATCACACTCTTTCAATGTCAAACCCTCTGTCGCTTTCTAGTCGTGTCTCTTTGGCATAATCCTTTTATGGTTTAGAATAAAGTAGTTTCTGACTTTGGTACACAGAGCACATACTGTATGTTTGCACTTAAGGCATTGTGCTGCTTTCATGAAAGTGAGGGAGATGCAGCTCCTCGCAAACACCTCCGTCTCTTTGAACTGTTTCCTTGTAGATCTCCTTCTGCTCTCGTTTCAAAAAGGCTTATTTTCTCCACTGCTCCTGCTGCTTCTCTCACAACTTCCACCTCTTTCTCTACTGTACATTTTATAATTGCTGCCACTGTTTCAAGGGACTCTGACTGCCTGAGACATCACCTGCATCAACATAAAGCCGCACTGCTATAATACGATTTTATGGATCCAGCCAGCCTCGGAATAATAAATACGCTACAACTCTGTTCATTCTTGTTGAGACAAGCTCGAATTTAAGAGAAAACCTCTCTTTTCTGGTAGATGTGGTGCTCTTTTTTAGAATCATTCAACCTTTTGAAACTTGAGCAAATTGGTTTTATTTCTTTAAAAATTATGGGAAGAGGGCAATGGAGTGTTTCTTTGTATTTATATTGAATTTATATTGACGTTATGCGTCATGCATCTTGCATCATTTGTCCTCTGGTTTTAATTTTCTCCTAACTCTGCCTTAGTTTCTTTTCGCCTGTGTTCAATAGAGCTGTTGGGCCTTCCGTTGTTGTATCACCATCTATATATCCTATTTCTGCTTTGCTTTGTTTGTCAAAGCACTTGTAAGCTCTGTGTTTTAAGGTTCTATATAGTAAAGTAATAATAATAATATTATTAATAATTATGGGGGCGGCACGGTGGCTTTGTGGTTAGCACTGTTGCCTCACAGCAAGAGGTGGTTGGTTGGTTCAAATCCCAGTTGGAACGGAGTTTGGTCCGGACGGGGGCCCTTCTGTGCGGAGTTTGCATGTTCTCCCCGTGTCTGCGTGGGTTCTCTCCGGGGTCTCCGACAAGACATGCAGCTCAGGTTAATTGGTGACTCTAAGTTGCCCTTAGGTGTGAGTGTGAATGTGTATGGTTGTTTGTCTATATGTGTCGGCCCTGCGATGGTCTGGCGAACTGTCCAGGGTTAGCCCCGCCTTCTGCCCAATGACAGCTGGGATTGGCTCCAGCCCCCCCGTGACCCTTACGAGGACAAGCGGTTACAGAAAATGACTGACTGACTGATATTAATAATTATTATTATGCGCAATGTTAAAGCAATGTCATAAGCAAAGCAGTAAAAGTAATACTTTCAAGAAATTTGTAAAAAAGTACAAAAACCTACTATTACCTTAAAATGAGTAAAAACGAACAAGGAAATGACACAGAAAAATCATGCAAAAAATGCAAAAATTATAATTATTCTATAATTATAAATATGTAAGGTGATTTAAAGAGAAGCTTTTTTCCTTTTTTTTTCATTTATTTCGCCTAGGTTTTTAAAAAATTAATAATAATAATAATTTTCTAAATCTAGTATTTTCTTAGAGTTTGTGGAAAATTTCTTATCAAGTTGCTCATTGCCTTATTTACCATGTTTTCTGCTCAGGTTTAAAGGTTTAAATACTTGTGATGTCGCTCCAGGTTTTCAAGGGTTAAGCATTCAGTTTATTTACATTCGGTATTTACCGCTCTCTGTAGGGGTTTTTCTTCACGTCATTCCTATGCAGGATTTAAATAGCTTTCATATTCATTAAGGATTCACAAGAGACGATTCATGCATGTAATTAGTGTTTTTAATTTGATCTCATTGATATCAGCGTTACTGTTTACTACAGCTCAATCAGAGCTGCGTTAAGTCGCCGCTGATGCAGCTTTTCCCTCTGCTGCTTCTTCACATTAAAAGTGTCCAGCTGGTGAAACAGAGGGTGGTTTTATTCTGAAACTATCACAAGAAACTCAGGATGCACCGATTCGACTTTTTCAGGCCCAAGACCAGTACCGGGGTTTAGGGTATCAGCCGATGCTGATTACACATCCGAGCCAAAGGAGCCAAATCAACCAAGACTGATTTTAATAATTAGAGCTTAAAAATTGGGATAGAGGGCAGCCACTTAATTTCTTTCTTTTTCTTTCTTTCTTCCTTTCTTTATTTACATGCGTGTACTTCTACCCCCATGTGATGAGATGACATTATTTCTCTTTTCTTTAAGGATTTCTCTTTTTTAAGTATTTAATTGTGTCAGGAAGACTGATAAGAATTAGAGCTTAAAAATTGGGATAGAAGGCAGGCACTTCCTTTCTTTCTTTCTTTCTTTCTTTACATGCATCTACTTCTACCCCCATGTGACAAGATGACATTATTCTCTTTTCTTTAGGGATTTTTGCAAGTATTTGATTGTGTCAGGATAGTGTTGAGTTTCATTTCAGAAAAGAACATCAGTCTGGTAAATGCATTCACAGCATTCAGCTTCTGTGATTGGACTTTTGGATATACTATGATGCAGTATTTGCTGGATTTATACCCCTGAATAGCAGAATTTGCAGTGGAAGCAAAAAAGGGAAGAATTGCTTGACATCTGGTCAAAGCAGCTGATTCAAACATTTGGACTTCATTAACAAAAGAGAAAAGGTGAAAGAGGTGGGAGGGAGACGAGCTCTGGGAACAGCTGATGAGGGTGACTGAAAAAGGTCTTTTTCTCTCCGTGCTCACATATTGCTTGATTGGACACTTGAGGTTAATTGCAGTGGTATAAAGGTAAGCGTGATTACTTGATTGATTACGGGCCTGCTTCCCAGACTGTCATTAAGCTTTATTCTGGACTCAAATGTGAATCCTTCAGTGGAGTTTCTGTGTGAGAGTTGTCTCTATACCGCAGAGTTTTCAAAGTGAGGGAGACCGATAGAGACTCAGCTGGTGTGTCTTGTATCTTTTAACACCTGTCTGCCTTTTATTTCCTGTCTTTTTTTGTGAATTATTATCACACAATTCAGAAATGTCAGGAAAATATCAAGGTTCAAGGTTTTTCCCTCCTGATGGACAAATATGAATTTAATGCAGTTATGTATAATAACAGTGTTACCTTTACATTTATTTTTTTGATCTGATATTTAGACCCATTGTCTTTTATCTAAGCTTGCACAAGTCAGGTTACACCACTGCCCTATTTTCTAGTGTTAGTGCATGTCAACTCGACAGAAAAGCAGCAATTTTGGCATGTTCTCCCTCGGATAGGCGCCATATAGCACCATAACATGACTGCTTCTTTTTGCTGTAACGGGGCTTATGCACTAAGAGTGCAAGAGTTTGACCTCATGCAGAACAACAGTATGATTTTGAATGAACACAGCGTCCGTGTTCTCTCGCACAGTGCATGTGATGCTGATTTTCCACGTTTTTTTGCAGCAGAGTTAAATGACATTAAATTGGACTTTGACTTCCACAACCTGTTTCCAACAGAAATCTGACATTGACAAGAGGCAGAAGTTATGGTGATAATTTTACTTTTAAGGCAAAAGATGAAAGAAATTTTGCTCACAGCTAAATTCTGAATGTATGTATGTGTGTGTGCTTTACAAAGAAAAACAATCACAAAACAAAACAAAAAAACAATACAGCAGATACATTCAAATGTTCGGTTTTATCAAGGCTTAATGTGGTTAGGTTAAGGCACAACAAAAAGAACCCCACAAAAAAAACTGAACACAACTTAATAGGTTTCACTTGGTTTTGTTTATGAAAGGATCATGTTTTGGCTCATATACTACTACTTTAGAAAATCTGATCAGTACTTATGAAATATAGAAATGCAACATTATTGTGATTTGTATACATTTTCTTCTGATATTTATGCTGCTGTCCTTATCCTTTGCTCTTAATACATATTTTGTTTGACACACATTTATGTGTTTTATTGAGGGACATGATGTCATAACACAGTCTGTGTGTGTTACATCAGAAATCAGAAATACTAAATTGATCCCTGGGGGGGAAATATGGAGAAAGAAGTTATTCCACATTGAAAAAACAAACTCTCTTCAACAGCATGTTTAGAAAGGGAACAGCTCACTAAGTTACTAGTTGTAAAGTTGTACAACTTTGTACCAGTTGTACATGAGGAGGAGGATCTTGAGTTGGATTCAAATTTTGATAGAGAGCCAATGAAGTGATTTCAGAACTGGGGTAATGTGGGAGCAGTAGGAGTCTTGGTGAGTAGTCTTGCAGCAGAGTTTGGGACAGACTGTAACCTAATGACAGCATCTTGGTTAAGGCAGGAATAAAGAAAATTACAGGAGTCTAACCGGGAGGACACAAAAGCATGAATCCCTGTTTCTAATTGCTGAAATGATAATAGTGGGCACATTTTTTGCAATGTTTGTTAGATGAAAATAACAGGACTGAATTACCGTCTTGACATGTATAGTGCAAAAATGATAGTTTGAGCAGGAAATACTGAAGCGCCTCTCCTGTGGTCCCTCCGTCAAAGAGTAGATTCTGCCAGTGAAAACAAGTTTTTTATTCACACACAACAGGATGATTCTGTGTTTTTCTCTTTCATTATCATCCTACATCAGTTGGTTTCTGCCTGACTTCATACACGTGATCCGTAACTGGATAACTTTTCAGATAAACACCTCTGATTACACAAACACACCTGGCACTGAGTCTGAGCTCTTGTTATCTGCCTTCTGTGGACATGTAATCAAACCTCACTGTGTAGAATTGAAGTGGATAGCAGGCAGGCCGGATAACGTTATACATAACAAATGATCTAAAGCTGTTTTCAACTCGACACTCGACACTGTAACTAAACCAAATCAACATGTAGCATATTTGCATGAAAACCGACAGAAAACAGTAAGCCAGCACTTTGTATTGTTGTGATCCTGTAGAGGGACAATACTGATGTGATGCTAATTACAAGCTGCACAGAGCAACAATGACTCAGATGTGCTACAATATCAACACTGAGAAATATACTATGAGATTAAATCACTAGGTCTTTTATCTATCGAGGGCAGAGACATTTTTATATTTGTTTACATCTTATTTTGTAGATTCATATAGACATTTAACTGAAAAGGAAACAGCAGTGAAGGTTTGAATTGTTTGGAAAAAACAGACTTCTTGTACTGTGCTCACCAAGGAGAGTTATCGGTCATGACAGCGATACTTTGTTGATTTTTAACGAGATTTGTAAAACTATTTGGATAGTGTATGTAAATGAACTGTGCAGAGTTTGAGGTGCTTGAAGTACTTGAATTTGGCACTCAGAAATTTACGTACTGGAATACCTTGAAAATCAGATGTTTTTTTTAAACTTGGTATTTAAAAAGTAATTGAATATAATTTAGAGAGACAAAGGGAGGAGAGCCGGCATCAGGACGAGGCTTACCATTTCATTTAGGAATTTACGATGGTTGTGGAAAAAACAATTTCATCCTCGAAAATAGAAATTGGTGCTTGAAAAAGTACTTGAAAGGCCTTGAATTTGACTTGATTCTGTCTGCATGAACCTTGACTGTGATAAACGTCCTTCCATTTAACCAGTGCCTGTACCCCCCTATTGAAATCTACAAAAATATGAATAACACCAGCCAAACCAACCAAACATCAGGGTAAAAAGGGTTAAAGAGTCCAGCAGGTTATTAAAAAAGCATACAGTGAAGACTCTCTATAGAAGCACACATGAAAATCTGCATGTAATCCTGAAGTAGCTGTTGTTGTTTCTCTCCATGTGGCATCCACAGCTGAGTAGCTGCAGAAACAGAGCAGGCCGAGGAGACAGGGCAAGCACTGCATTTAAATAGACATGGTGTAATATTCACAGTATAATGCATAATTCAGCCCCGTACTGTGGATTAAAGCCTGCTCCCCAGCTGTTACAGAGAGCCACTTAAAAACAGCATGTCGCACGACAGCCAGGACCCTGAACTGTTACTGATATCATGAGGCTCCTTGTTGCTGTTTAGCAGTTGAATTTCTCTCCAAAATGTGCACCAGAAGCTGCCTAAGAAACTCATTCATATATTGGTGATTTTTTTAAAGAAGCTCCTGTTTGCCAGTTTCTCTATTTGGAAAAACTCTCCAAAAACACACATTTTCCAAACTGAGGGTGAGACATGGAAAAGAAACTACAGAATTACAGCAAATGTTCACACGCACAGATGTTTTTTTCTTTTTAACAGTCACACTTACCAAACACATGGCCACACAACGAAACACACACACACACACACACTCCTGAGGATAGTGTTTTCCATCGACAAATAGCCCCTATCAGAGATTCCAGCCCGTGTTGCCATGGCAATGATTACATTTACCCAAACACAGGTTTCTTTCTTATGACTTGCGGTGCCCTCCACCCCGTCCTCAGGGGGAGTGTTTCCAACATAATGCATGGGAATGCAACCCTGGAACAACATCACATGGAGCCAATTGATCAAGTCTGACACACGGGGAGAGCCTGGTGTGCACAGGAAGAGAGCTCTGACAACAATAGACACCAAAAAATAAATAGAGGAGAGAAAAGAAAAAAAAGTACAAACCTCTGCCAACACTGAACAACATCTCCAACTGGCAGTCTCGTCTGAAGACATCGCACCTGTCACTTACATCTCAATATTTCTTGAACCTGCATACTTTTCTATTTGATGCGAGTATAATTTAACATCTCTAGAATTGGATTCATTGCTTTTCAACAAAAGAAAAGGAAAGCCTCTATGCCCGCAAGATTAAAAGGATTTTTTTGAGAAATGCAGCTGAAAGTCAAATAAACTGACTGAGACAGACAGATAACAGAACATCCGATGTCATCGCAGAGGGCTTCGGCAAAAAAGCTTAATTTTTCTGTCATCCAGCAGTAAAGTAGAGTAGAAAAATACGTCTTCATGGTACTATACAGCACTATCAGTATTTTGGTGTCTGATAGGCCTTCCATATGACATACAAAGCCAGCAGTGCATCAAAAAGTCCATGCATGCCTGAAATATTGATCTTTAAGATGAAATTGGTGACTTTAACTTAAATTCAACTAAATTTATTTGTTACATGAAATCGTAAAACATGTTTAAAGTGAAATGTAGTAGTTGTCAGTTCTGCCAATTTGTAGTAGCGGTACTTTACACAAATGGATGTTTCTGCAGTAAAACCTGCTGAATTATCTACAGCACAAACTGTTCATGTGTCACACCTAATGTGAAAGAATTGTAGACATGTTTTTTTTAAATGGAAATTGTAAGACTTGTAAAACTCAATGTGCCATGTAGAAAAGTGTACGAGGTTTACACTTGATTTTGATGCATAAATTATGCAAAATGCATCATCTGCAGCATGCCAGACTTGCACTGCCAGATCTGTGCTACGTCTGTCAGTGCAGGAGAAATGTTTGGCCCCATGCAGCGTCAGCCCAACACATTTCACTCCCAACTCGTCAGTTACAGTCGTTTGGTCAGTGACCCTATATGCCCTCTAGGCAAAAAAAAAATAGTTTAGGGAATTGAAACTTCAAAAATTGCAAAAGACAGCACTGACTGAGGGTGTGACTGGAAATCAGAGTCAACAAGTGTGGGAATTTTTGATTCCTTATATCCTTTTGGTTTCACACAGGACACAAAAACTTGCCTCTTGAGTGTTAGTCCTGTGTTTGTTAGACCTATCCACCACCCCTCTCACTCTTCATACTACGTCAGTTACTCTGAGCGTCTAATAATGATACAGCGCGGTGCATCTTACACAGACGCTACAGAGTGCCTCTGTGTGTCTGTATCAGACACCAAAGGCCACTGACCATGTCTGCGTATTTGACAGGTTTAAAGCTGGAACAGTTTGGTCATGCTCAGATAGTCGAAAATTTAAAATCAGGCATTGGTACATAGTTCTGTGGAGATTAAATATTATGTTGCGCACAACTGAGCTTCAACTCAGTTTTCTATGCCTAGTGTATATCTTGTAGGAAGAGCAAAAGGAGCCAAAATCAAAATAGTCTGCAGCAAAAAAAAGCTTTTATCAGTGGTTCATATCCATTCATTCAGAGTACCTCTTCACTGACAGACATCTACATTTCCCTCCAGTACATCGAGTACCTCCATCCACGGTAAATGCGGTAGTTTATGTACCACGATGTACTAATATCAATGTCTCGTGAAACCATGTAGCAGATGCATAGGCAGAGATAAACAGTAAGAAAACATTGGCTGCAAAATCTAGTTTGTAGTTTTTTTTCAGTCCCAGAATCAGGTACTGCAGTGAAAATGACTGTTCAGTCAACAGATTTTTGTTTGTTGTCTTATTTTACTATACCTCCCTTTTTTAAATATTACAGTGCGTAATCTATTTTGTTCGCATTTGTACTCGATTGCTCTATTTTAGCTGCAGCAGCCTGCTTTAGAATTAACAAGCAGAACCAAGGTGGGGTCTTTTTTGAAACAAATCCCGTCCCTGGCACAGCAGGAAATGCTGTACCTATTTTTAACCACAAACATGCAGTTTTTCAGCTGGGACACATGGGAGGGCTCCAATTAGCTCACAGGAAACCCACAGAGGCAAACACCGAGATAACTAATAATGTGTCTTTCCCCGCACGCTGACACACTGCACCAGAAGGAGGGAAAAAAAAAAACCCAGCTCATCATGTCTAGAAGGATCTCAGTTTGGGAGGATTCTGATTATAAAATGTTGAAGTAATGAAAACTGACATTTTAGTAACAGGAAAGAGCAGATTTTTGTTGTGCATTCACAGATCTCTATGAATTTATTCATTTTGAATAATTTCGGATAAACTGCTGCTCACGCTCGCTGAGATACAAAGCGCCCGATGAATGAACGCATCAGTTATCTGACTCCCATTGTCTTCCATTCATTGTTTAACCCGCCCATCATTGTTTGACACTGTGCTTCTCATTTATTCATTTACCCTTTCTTTAATTCACCCACTCACAGTCATTCATTCATTCTTTCATTGAACCTTTTCTGTCATTCACAAACTCATTCACAGACTGACCAAATCATTCATTCATCCATTCTTACCCATTGATTCTTTTTGAAAATATCCCTTCACTTACTCTTAAAAAAAAAAGTCTCATTCATTCATTCACTTGATGATTATTTAGTGACTAATTCATTCACCCCATTCACTCACTCATTCATTACAACCTCTCATCCATACACACACACATAATTCATTCATTCATTCTAAAATTCATCTGATTTATTCATTTGTGCATTCATTCAGTCATTCGTGCAGTGATGGGCTGGTTGACTTTTTGTGATTGATTGATTTACGAAGACAACTTTTTTTATTTTCATACACACTTATTACTTCAATCATTCTTCACTTCCTTTATTCATTTGTTTGTTTATTAATTGGCAAATTTCTTCTCTTTATTCACTCATTAACTATTACCTTCCCTACATACACTGTCCTATACTTCATCTGTTCATATCATTAGCTGGTAAGTTAGTTTGTTTATTCATTCGTTCATTCATTCATGCTTCAGTTAATTTAATTAATTCCTTTAGTGATTCATGTCCTGGTGGGCTGGTTGACAAGCTATTGACAAGTGATTTACAAACTCACTCACTCACTCACTCAATGCATTACCCATTCATAATAAATATTTCCTTCCCTCATAAATTGTTCTTTATTTTTTAACTTAATTAATTTGTTCAGCTATTCTTAAATTTATTTATTTTATTCGTTTACTTATCCACTGATTGTCTTGTTAACTAATTATTGCTGATTGATTTATTTACATAGATAATTGATTGAGTCACTCTGCAGCTGATACGCTGGACCAGATGAATTATCTCGTCTCTCTTTAATTCGGCTGGATTGTGAACGAGTTTGGTCTGTGTGACACTGTGTATCTTCTTAAATGTTGCACAAAGGCTTGATCACAATAAATAATTATACTGCGCTGCAAGATACTAGTTAACTAAGATTACTTCAACAAAATCGGTAGGTTTAATATTGAAATTTGCTTTGTGACCTCTTTTTAAAAGGTCAGTTCTGACCAAATTTATAAGCTGAATTCAGTGTAGTGCAAAATGTAAATGCAAATACTAAATACTGCCAGGTAAAACAGCTAAGATTATTAATCCACAAAAATGGTCTGAAAAAAGAGATTAAAGTGAAGCCATGATATTATCTGAACTGATGACAGATTTACTTAAATGTCTTCGTTGATTTGTTTGATTTAGAACGTGTAAAAACGAAAATAGAGAAATGATTATAAAGCAGACTGAAGCAGAATATTTTCAGATGATGAAAAAACAGGAAGCAAAAGAAATGGTTTGCATATTCCAAAAAAAGTGAGAAGTAAATACTTTTTTACTCCCACCCCTTCTCCAAAAGTCATTGAACTTTAAATATCCAGCTTTCTTATTAATGTAAACCTATGCTCTAATTAGTTAAACATACATGCATACACCCACATAAAATCAAATATCTACAATTTTATATTATAATTTACAGAAAAAGAAGATAAACTAGGACGAAATAAAACGTGATT
This sequence comes from Plectropomus leopardus, assembly GCF_008729295.1. NCBI lineage: Eukaryota > Metazoa > Chordata > Actinopteri > Perciformes > Serranidae > Plectropomus > Plectropomus leopardus. The sequence goes on from NC_056463.1 coordinate 3,629,857, forward strand.
GTCAGACCCCCTCTTCATCCCTCGTAAAAATATTTTTTTTATGCATTATTTTATACTTACTTATGGTTGGACGTTGTTTTAGCTCCGCATTAAAACTGTTCCATAGCTTCACACTACAGATTGATATACAAAAACCTCTTCCAATAATAATAATAATAATAATCTGAAGTTTATACGCCTTCCTGAGATTTAAATAAAAACAATAGAGACATCTCAATAATATTAAAATGACAGGAATAATGTAAAACTTATTCGCTTTAACTTGTTCCGTGTTGTCAAACATTTAGGCAAACCGGCACACTTTGCAGTCTGTTTTCAGTCTGATGTTTAATTTTAAGACATTTTCGGAGCACCAGATACGGTTTGCAGAAGATTTCTGGCCCGCACAAAGAGACACTGTGGCTGCAGGAAAAATCAACAAATCAACCATTTGTTAACAGTAAAAAATTAAATGGAATTTTCCATCAGTGCTGTGGTAGCAATTTAAATCTGCCAACTGCAGAGTCTAATGAAGAGGCAGAAAACCATGACTGTATAAAACCAGAAGTTGGCTGCAGGGAGAAAGGATTTACTGTTAGTGGCCTGAGAAGTAAAACAAAAATCCTAAAAGAGGACGTTGTGGTTTCTCTGCATAATCCAACAGACGTCAGTGAAAGGCTTCCAAAATAGCTGCGTGGACCTGGCCCAAGGAAAATGAAACTGCAAAGTCCCCTGAACATAAAGACGTTTTTTACCCTGGGAGGTACGAGCGGAGCCAAAACTGGTAACAGTTGTCCACCGGGAAAATTATTTCCACATCCTGTTTTTAATAACATGTCAAAGCATTCACAAATTCAACCACCAAATATATGAAAACATAACTGTTGAGAAAAGCAGTCCTGGCAGTTTCATATTGGCATCCTGCCTCATCATTAACTGAAGTCAGATCCATGAGAGGATAAACAAACGAACAGAATGAAAGTTCACTTAGTTTAGGAATCACTGAAAATAGCTCGTTTCCCTCATCGTCACATGATATGAGTCCTGCTACTTTCGTAACGTCATCATTTAAAGTAGGAATGAGGAAGGACGAGAATATTTTTGACCGGTGACGTATTTTGGTCCTTGGATTCATTTTGCTACTCCTCATTTTACTTCACTGTGCACCAACCAGATCTGGTGGAAATCACACAGCCTGCTAGCCAAGTTTACATGGATAAACGCCGAGGCCTCTGCCCACCCTCCAAAAAAAAAACACATTCTCATCCAAACTTGCCACTTATTCAATGCCTTTCATGTCTATATAAGACGCGCTGGGTACCCCTCCTGCGTTTATTGTTAACGTTCTGTGACGCCGGTTTAATTTACGCCTGTGTTTTTTTTCGCCCTGCATTGTGTCTTTTCAAAATACATCTGCGTTATTCCAGAATTGGAGGAGATTTTCTGTCTCACCCATGAATATTTAGAGATTGCATGCTCATTATGAAAAAATGCACTAATTATCCATGTTGAATTTGTTTTAAAACACAATAAAATACAATTGCAAAATGCTAAACAATGCTAAATGTTCACATTTTGATAGTTAAATTGTCCTCCAATTCTGGAATGTACAGTTTCTGCTCGTTAGATTTATTAAGTATTTTTGATTTATGTTTTTTTATTGTTGTTTATCCTATAGGAAAGCTTGAGTGTGAAAGGGGGACAAAGAGGTGATGGCACGCAGCAACGGGCCACAGGTTGGAGTCGAATCTGCGGCGGCTGTGATGAGGACAGAGCACCTGCTCTTCTAGGTGAGCTCATATTTACATTTTTGTCCTTGTTCAACAAAAGCACACGGCTAGTTTTAGAAAAAAATATCATGGTTTGGCTCAACATTCATATGTGAAGTGAACAGCGGGCTCCTGGGGTCCGGAGATGTTGGACACATCCACTGTCCCTCCTGCCCGTCCTGTATGGACTTTCATCGTTACCAGCAGCGTTTCAAACTGATGTCAGGGTGTATCTTAAGTACTCTTTTAATTGTCTTGTTTTTATGGTTTACTTATCTCATATATGAACATACTTTTTAGGTATTTGTAGCGTTAGCTAACGAGGGGAGACTGGAGTGGGCACGATGTGTCCACATGTTAACACCTCTAGTCAGCTGTAATTAAATAGAAGTCAAGACATTTACATCATAAATCATCAAAATGTCATCACCTCTACATGGATAGAGTCAATGGACACTAAAAGGAAAGGCCTTTAATATTGCCTTTTTTTCCCCCTAAAAAGTGTAACCAGTTAGTAACCACTTAATGGGTGTCAGGCTACTGAAAACAAATCAACCAAAACTGACATCCGTAGTTTGAAGGGTTGAAGTGCAAAGACCGTTCATTTGTGACAAAGTATTGCACTGGACCAACACTCATACGTTCACACAGCTTCTGGTCCACACGGGCAGGGCCTACTAGATTTAATTAAGATGTAATTAATTTATCAGCACTGAAAAACAAAAAATAACCACAGCTTTCACCTCAAAAGAAGCCATCAAGAACGGACTAATTGGAGGATCAGCGGAGAGAGACGAGGAGCAGGAAGGCACAATACAAATTATCTGAATGAGAGGTGAAGGAGCATAAATAAATTTAAACCGACCTACTGCAGTGAATGAAATCAAAAGAAAAACAGAAACTGTGGAAGCCAGTGGGAGGGTGTGTGTGTTGTGTGTAAGAGTGTGTGTGTGTGTGTGTGTGTGTGTGTGTGTGTGTGTGTGTGTGTGTGTGTGTGTGTGTGTGTGTGTGTGTGTGTGTGTGTGTGTGATCAAAGAGGGAGACAGGGAGGGAGGGGGAGGCTGTGATGTGCCACTGAGGGAAACAGTCGAGCAGTTTGGTTAATCACACAGGTCTCCAGTTTACATTCAACAGATATTTGCAGAAGACAGATGGAGTAGTTATTCGAGAAAATGTGGTAGCTGAAGTGAAATCTCAACCCGCACCACGGACATGCACAGACATTTTGACGTGTATGTGTGCACTTACTCCGCTTGGCTGAAATTTGGGAAAGTTTAGGTCTTGGATAAATGCAAAAAAGTGACTTCAAACATGAGATAAAAAATGTTTAAATCGAACCCACAATCTTTCTAACCTTCATCAAAGTGCTTGCATGTCAAAGTGCTGCACTGTAAAAACCCAACATGCACCCCAACATCCTCTCTGCAACTTCTGTGGTAAAATATTTGCTAAAAAAAAAACCCAGAAAAGAACATAATCCAGGCAGCAATTACGTTTCACGTCCAGTTATTTGGAAAACAAATTTGTAGTATACAAACACAATTTCTTGTAGACATAGCTGAAAAACAGATATAAGGGGGAAAAATAATGGATAAAGTGTCTAAGAATTTGTTTGGCAGATATTTCAGTTGCAATGATTCCCCCGTTGGCCAGCTGCTGCTTTGAATTAATTTTTGTAAAACGCTCTTCCCTCCCCTCCTCTCTCTATTTCTGTTTACAGTGACAAAGCTCTGTAGAGAGAGGCGACGGGGACAATTCACAACACCCACTGTGATGTTTCATCTTTTATAAAGCGACTTTAACCTTAACTAACCAGCAGACAATTACCTTATTATGGTGTTAAGCAAATACGAGGTCTAAGAAATCTAATGCAACATGATGAAATCAGTGAGAAACAACAGAAGCACTGAAAAAGTCCCCCCACACACATTACCACATAACCAGCAGAGATATATTCACCCTGCTGTGCACTCCGTGTTAAAATACACAGTTCAGGCAAATCAATAACTGCTGAGTAAATCACCTCCATAAGCCATCCATCCATTCATTATCTAAACCCAAACTAAGCACCTTCTTGCCGTGAGATGATAGTGCTAACCACCGAGCCGCTGTGCCGTCCCACGTAGTGACGTTGTGTGCTGACACACATAAAAGAAGATGTTTTGTAGCAGCAAAAACAGTGAGGAGTTCCTGCAGACACTGACAGAGATGAATGCTGACACTGAAGGTGAGCATCATCGCTCACTGAGCAGGTGCGTGTCAGACTTTCTTAAAATGATAATTAAAAATATGAAATGTAACTTTTACGCTTTAAAATGTCTAAAAACGAGACCAACGTCATAGGATTTGTTGCATCGTTTACATGCATTATCGCAAATATTTGCAACAATGTTAAAACCCAGAGAAATCTGTAACTTTAGTCATGGAAGCTACGTGTCATTTAATTGCTGTTGCCTATCGATGGCGTCATATCCCCTTTGCGTTGACTGCCAGAAGCTGTCATAAATTCAATTTTTATCCAATTTTAAGCCACATTTTTACAATACTCTTTTAGAATTGTAGGTGTTTTTAACTATATGTTTTAACCAAGTTAAGGATTTTAGTCATCAGACATTTTTATCTGAAGTTATCAGAGAAAGAAGCCGAGTAAATGGCAGTTCAGCTCCAACCAGTCGGAAAAACACTGATTTTTTCCCGTGAATCCGGTTTAAATGACTGCGTAAATTTGTGTGGTAGTGGAGGAGACCTCTGAGGATAATTTGGTACGGTAAAATCCTCCTGAATGATGAACACTGAAGTAAACCTAATTAGGAAAAACTGACTGCAATGATGGCATTCCTGCATCTTTTGTTATTGTTTTGACTGAGAGAACCTGAGCAGCATAAAATTACATATTGTACATTCAAAAGAATAACAGAAGCTAGAGAACGACAATAAAACAGAAAATCTTAGAAAAACTTTAATTTTCTTTACTTTGTCCAGAAGGGAAATGAAGCCACTGTGCTCTGCATGTTTACATCCAACATTTCACTCACTACGAATACTCCTCGTGGAGAAAAGTATTTGAAGTTGCAGCCCCTTCTCATTCTGAAGTCGTCATATACCACCGTTTTTGCGGTGATTTTGACAGAAGATTCCTTTACAAAAATCGCCCTTTTGTGGCTGTATGATACGCCACGGACAGGGTCAGCTAAGAACGTGGACGGACGGAATCTGATACAACGGCGCTAGATGGCGTCAGGTTGAAACGCTGCCAGTAAGAATGTAATGTAAGGCGCATGAAGGTCCCTCCAGGGCTGACAAAAGGGGCAAACCCCAGACTTTCATGCGGGACTCTGGCGTGCGCTCCCCATCTGATGTGTGCTTAATCCTAAACGTGCTGTTGCTGACTCCCCGGCTTGGTTGCCACATGCTGACATCACAGTGGCGGCATCCCGGAACGTCAACAGCAGACGCAGAAGGATACCTAGAGCGTAATATGCACACTGTTAAGCAGCAACAGGTGGCGACTTGGGCTGAGAGCGAGTTGGAAGTTCAGTTTTGAGGGATTTGTTTTTGCTGTGGCAGTTTTTACTTAATTCATGAGAAATAAGGACGTTTCAGTGACGAGATAAAGACAAACCATGGACGTATAAATGTGATGAATGAATGGACCAACATGAAGATGCTGCCATCTCATCTCATGTGAATCTGTCTGCAAGCAGGCAAGTTCTGACTTGTTTTCATCTCATTTTTCACAAACAGCATAATTTCCCAATTCTCTCAGTATAAAACAGGCTTGCGGTGAATGTTATTGTTTGTGGCAATTTGCACTCATCATTCTCACCTCCAGCCTCCTCCTCTCACTGTAACTCTCATCCGAGTGTCCTTACATGCGTATGAATAAGCACTACGGCATTATGGTACACAGTGACTCCTGTGCACAATTACAAATCAAACCATTTACATGGATCGAGATGAAGTGTGTGTGGGGGATCTCGGTCTTTGCAGACCATGAAACTGACTCATTTTCATGTAAGCGAGTCAAGCTTCGGCGTGCTGATTGGTTGCGTACAGCCTTGGCTTGTGCACACACACACGCACAAACCCGCACACATGCACGCAGAGAGATCCACCCCAGGCTCTTTAGAGCGAGCATTAGTCACTCCACATAAAAGCATCTAGTCACTCCAAAGCAGGAGAGCAGAGAGAGCGAGTGGGAGACGAGGTCTGTAGAGGTCTGGTCATGGCAGCCATTTTCCAGCACGTACAATCGCTGCTCGGGCAGGACAAAAGCCGAGAACGCTTTAATGTTGGAGAGCCGGGCTCAAGTTTACATAACAGTGATCGATACAGGAGGAGACGCCCCCCTGATCCTGGCTCATCTAGGATTTGCGTTTCCCATGTCCACGCCGGCCTAGACTGACCACGGGGTGAAGCTTGAGGTCGTCTGACTGTAATAGATGTTGACTGCACACGTGGCACTTACGTAACTGGATATTAAATATCAGCATTTAACATTAACGCTTGTCAGACAGTTCAGAACAAGAGGAACACATACTTCTGTTGTACATGGCAAAGAATAATGCTGAGATTTGATCTGAATCTTGAAGTTGTCTCGAGTTAAATAGAACCACTAGTGAGCACCATGCGTCTGTAATGTTAGATAATAGTGATATACTGCTCCCTGATAGTGCTATCAGACTGTGTAAGATGCAATCATTGAAACATTTTGTCAAGCTGCTGCTATCTGACAGACCAAGAGGAAATGCAATAAAACCAAACAGGTTTTGGAGAAAAAGATAGAAGCAGTAGAGGGACTGTTACTAACGCTCTAGACTGTGCAGCATAATTTAATGTGTGATGAAGAATTGACGTACTGTTCAGTGCAGTGAGATTTCCGTCTTCAACTGCAGACATGCAGGTTTTGGAGGAGAAGTTAGTGAGTGAAAACTGAGTACAAAGATGTCCTGTTAATGCAAAGTTTATGTAACACGTAAATCTATGCAGACTGGAGGGAGTGGTTGGGGGGAGTTGGACTCCAGTGGAAGGGAGGTCCTCAAAAAGCCTGTAGAAAAGTTTGGTTTGCAAGGTTTTTTTTAATTTTCTAAGAAATACATGCCTTAACTTAACAGAATTTGGTGAATAAATTGGTAAAGAGGCCTGAGGAAATTGGTGTGATTTCTTCCAAAAACATGGGAAAAAGGCAATGAGCAACTTGGTAAAAAAATATTCCACAAATTGCAGGAAATTATATATATATATACATTTATATATGCACATATATATTCCGTAACACAATTTTAAATATATCATTGAATTAAAAGAAAGAATTAAAAACTTGACATTTTCCCGATTTTATTTATTTATTTATTTATTATTTTTATCTAATAATCTTCCAACGACTAATTTTAAAGTAATTTTCTTGTCACCATCCATTTTTTTTTTTCTTGAAAGTTGCTCATTGCTTTTGTTTAAGGTCAAAAGAAGTCAAACCACTTTCTCAGGTCACCGAGGTCTGAACGCTTGTGGAAAAAAAAAAGATATCAATCCAGGTTCTAAAGGGTTAACCATAATCATAAGTGTTTTTTGTGCTTAAACTTAACCTCACATTAACCGCAGTTTTGTCACAACATAAAATTGAAAGTTTGGATGTAAGAGAAATGACAGAACGAGAAGCTATTCTTCTCATGTAGAGCAAGTCACGACCACATGTTAATTTACAGAGACCCAGCGTTCCCCCATGAGCAAGCAAGGCGACAGCAGCGAGAAAAAACTCCCCTTGAACGGGAACAAACTTCAAGCAGAACCAGGCTCTGGGTGGGCGGCCATCTGCCTCGCCCTTATCAGAGCTTGTTTGCTGTAATTGGGATTGATGAGGGCAGTAAGAGGGAACCATATAGTCAATTTTTAATCTTGTGCATCCAAAACAATCGTCCGAAAGAGTCCAGAAAACTTTGTAGAGATGCGAGTCAGTCATAATTCTCTTCAATTTGAATCAGCATAAATAACATGCATTAAAGGACATTAATTTTTATTTAATGGTATAACGTTTAACCCTTTGAAACCTGAGCCGGCTGGCTTTTTTTCCAAAAACATGGGAGGAAGTAACAAGTTTTAGTTTAATTACCTGAAATTTATCCCAAAAAAGAAAGAAAAAAACTAAAAATCAAGAAAGAAAAATAATAATAAAAAAAAAAAAACAAAACAAAACCGAAACTAAATCATAAATAAATTTATCAGTTTTAAATACATGTGAAAGGTGTCTGAATGCAGCATAAGAAAGCTGATATGGTTCTAGGGTTCAAGGGGTTAAACTGAAGGTCCAGTAGTCTCCAGAAATATCAAAAAACACTCATTCACATTGCTGCTGTAACACATTCAGTCTGATGTTCATGAGAAATTATCCACTGTAAAAATTATCAAATGTAGGATGTCTCATTGTAAAGTTAAGGCTGCTGAGATGTACGTATGCTGTAGCCTAATATAGCAGGCCTCCATTATTAATGTAATTTGACTCATCATTAGTCAGGGGCTCTATAAAGCCTGTTATTTGGGTTACATTATTCAGCAGTGTATGCCCAAAAGAACAGATGTGATGACTGAAAAAAACTCCAGTTGTTTTCTTTTTTTTTTTTTTTTTTTTACGAGTGAAAGTGGGGCTAAAATTTAAATGTAACTTGCAAAACAATTAGCAACAGCACAAGTGTCATATTGTATTCTGATGTAATATATTGTAGACAATGACAGGACATTAATGTGACGCGCCGCCGGACGGTACCATCCCAATGTCACAGGGTTTGTTTTGTCCTTGGTGCTCAGGAAAAGGAGAATCTGTCTGTCTAATCTAATCATGAGCCTCCTGAGGTATTTTTAGACAAATTGTTTTAACGGCACGCAGTCGGCATTTAACTGCAAGTCTGATCCAAGGAGAGATAATGGAAACAAGCAGTAAAATCAAAAAAATTAGTAGTGAGTCGATACTTTTCACAAAGGCACGCTGACTGTAAAGATTTGTGCAAGAACGTTTTCTTTTCAAATATTTACACATCTAACCTTTGAAAAAAGAAGTAATCATAAGCCACTTGTCCTTCTGGTTATTTTAAACCACAAAGCATTTTAAGCTTTGATAAGACAAACTAGTATGACTCTAGTCGGCCGCATCTAACATGAAAAAACAGGATATGAGAGAAGTTTGAGAGTTTGTGTATGTTTTATGCTTAAACCCACTTTTTGCTCTTCATGTGGTGCTTTTTAGTGCCATAACCATGGATGTATAAAGAGAACTGGATACAGCATTTGCAGCACAGACCAGTTCATTCCTACAAAAGTTGCTCAGAGACACATTAAGTGAAAAAGTTGGACGTCAGGGATAAAAAATTACCTGGATTTTCTGCATGATTGGGTTCATATAGCAAGAGTACTTCAGACTTCAGTGGCTGTTTCCAGTTTAGTGCTCCCACTAATATGAATGGGGATAAAATTATTGAATTGTAATTCTCTTCTACATTTGCAAAATGTTTTAGACCGAATGGATCAAATCTTGACAGTGAGAGGAGCCATTTCGCAGGGTTGTAACGCTATAAAGAAATCACAGATCCGAATGTTGTACTCACCGTAAAACTTGAAATAAAAGCCTAAAGCCTAAAACTCAATATGGACCTGCTGCACATGTTGTTAGCTTGGTACAATTCTCTACAATTCAATCATTCACCTCATTTTACTGAAACCATGAGCACCAAAGGAGAAATAATACTAGAAAAGTAAACGAGAGAGACGCAAAAAAGAGGTTTAAATAAATAATGTGATTGTATTTCTCATCGTTGAACAACAAAAATTAAAGTCTGTTCCATGTAGACGCCTGTCTCAAAAACAAGCCTGCTGAGTTCAGTGGTTTAAGCAAATAATAGTCCAGGCGATTAATTATAGCTTTATGGTTTGGCCACTCCTGAACTGAAAGTCCGCTGCATTTATGCCAGACTAGTATATGTAGAGAAAAAAAAAACCCAAAACCTGATGAGCAACATGGTATGGCCTTGTATGGCAGCATTCACTGTGTCTGGTTGGTAAATTATGCTATTTAGAAATTTGGTGGAAAACAAGCAGCAATTATGCAATTTGTGAGACAGTGCCTAAAACAAAATTAAGCTGAATTATTTGTCTCTTTGTTTGCTTGATTTCTCCTATTTGTTCTTGCCAAATTTGGCCAGCAGTTGAAAGTTTGGCATCAATGCTTTAGGTTGTGTAGTTCACAAGATAAAAGTAAAAAATGACAGATTGAAGACAGTAATGTCAGCTTCCAAATATGTTCACTGAGGCCCCGGACACTCCTTTGGTGGTGCCACTGTCACTTAAACAACTTAATTATTTTTACAGTGTGACAAACTTTCTCTGCACATAACGCTGACTAATGCTATCCATAAAGATTATCTGCTGCACTCTGTTTCACCTGCAGTGACCAGCCTCAGAGTCGGGGAAGCTGCAGTATTAATTTTATTGCTTTGTCATTTTCTATAATCCGTTTTTCAAAGGCTCATTCTTTAAGTCTGGGTTACATTTGAATAAACACCTCCTCAGCATGAGACTGCAATCCTAAAGCTCAGGACTTCAAACGTACACAAATCAGCTTCATATATATATATATATATATATATATATATTTATATATATAAATATATTTCTGAGTCGCTGCAGATCAGTGATAGGGTTTCTGAATGGTATTCATGAAGCTTGTATCTGCAAAAGCTAAATAAAAAAAAAAAAAGATCAAAATCATGCTAATTTGTTGGAGCTGATACAGACGCTCCAGAGTTTCATCCTGTCCACAGTTACCTTAAAGGAACTCAGAACATGCAAACTCATCCCATATGACTGCTACATGTGACGTTTACTGAGCTAAATGTTTACATCCCGCAGCAGATGACTCCTGAAGTGCGAGTTGACGCTGCAGTGATTCTGCCGACACATACTGATATTGTGTGTGTGCTTCTCGATTCCCACTGCGCGATCAGCATCTGCGGCCCCTCAGAAGTTTACAGGACCAGCAGGGCGCCGGTCCTCCGCTCACCAGCTCATCTTCACAGGGAGTGGCAGAGAAAACTTTTTTATGGTTGAGCAGCTGCCCCATTTAATCAAATCTCAAGCTTGTTCATAAAAAGCTGCAGCGCTGTGGGGTTTTAGGTAGCACTCTGGAAAATGAGGAGGGGGAAAAAGCCTAAACTTGATATGACAAATCTTTGAAATGCTTACCTTTCCCAATGCCATAACAAATCTGTAATCCTCTGTTGCCCCAGATTGTCTGCGTGTGACGGCAAACTTAATCAACATTTTGACCACACATACTCCCGTGTACACTGCAGGTAAACTGGCAGAGCAGTATACCACATCGCAAATATCGATCTGTATTTTATTTAATATTTGCCATCGATTTGAAACCTATAAAATCAAATCAGCACTTATCCTTTATCCCTTTGAAACCTGGGTCGACATCAGTTTTCTTGGCTCACAGTCCTTTCACAAGTATTTAAATCTTTGAACCCTGAGCAGATTGGTGTGATTTTCTTAGAAAACATAGGGAAAAAGCTGGCAGCTTGGCAAGAAATGTCCGTCAAATTGCAAGAAATTAGAAGATTTCGATTTTTAACAGAAGGCTAGGGGGAAATGTTTAACTGTTATTCTAATAATCATAATTATGTATTTAAATTATGTTACAGAATTATTAGTTTTTTCATAAGCACTTTTTTTCCAGTTACTTTACCTGGCTTTTTTTAAATTTTATTTTATTTTTCTTTTTGTTCATTTTAGGTAATTTTTTTTTCCGGCTCCTTTTCAGGTAATTTTCTTTCTTTTGACATGCAGCAAAGAGCCACGAGCTGTATTTATTTTTTACTTGTTTTGTGCCATTTTTTTTTTTTGTTTTTTTGATTGTTTCCTCTGAAGTTGCTCATTGCCCTTTTTTCATGTTTTGGCAATAAATACTTTGCTCAGGCTTCAAAGGGTTGAACATGCAACAACTGATGTTTTTCTAATAACTGTAAGACAAGAGCAAACAAAAGCAGCTGATTTTTCTATGGGCAGAGAAACCAAACACGCAGGCATATGTGTAATTAGCAATACAATCTACACGTCTCAGAATGAAGTAACATAATAAAGGCTGAGATGCTGTCAGACGGAGGGGATACCGTGGAGGGTACGGAGAATCAGGTTGCTATCCTTCAATGGAGGCACATTATGTAACTGCTGCATGGAAACCACAGGCTGGTTTAAACTTACACCGGGTCTGTAATCCCAAGTGTGCTTTATTAACGGCGCTCGTCAGGCTCGGCTGTGAACGTCTTGTTTACGTGGAAAATGTGAGGTGACAAACGGTCTTTGTCAAGTGAATGATGGCCGGGAGCAATTAAAGGAAAACTTTGGTATTTTTTAAATCTGTACCCTTTTCTCAATATTTTTGTGTCTGTGTGACTCATTGACATTTTTTAAAATTGGTCCAGTATTGAGCGAGAGCGCTGCAGCCGGCAGCAATGAAACAAGCTGCAACATGATTTTCGGGGCAGTAGGATGTCTAAGTGAATGTCCGCTGAAAGAGCGTGTTTATACCACCGACAGACTCAGGTCGGTAGTATAAGAGTCAACATTACGGAGAGGATCCGTTCAGAGGTCGACCTCACTGTTAATGTTGGACAGCTACCTGCAGCAGGCTAACGTAGAAAAACATGTTTTATACGCTCCCAGATCTGTTCTCCGCATGCGTAGTCAAACTAGCTATTTCTGTTTACTTTCAAAGACAGATGGACGAGGGCCATCATAAAAATACCCCATTAATTTATTTGTTTGGAATTACTGAAACTGCTTTCTTAAAATGTGTCAGTTTACTGTTGAGAAACTCATTCACTTGCAAACACCAGTTGTTATCATCTGTCAGTTATCAGCAAAGATTAGTTTTCATAATCTTCGCTCTATTTCTTAGACAAGCTCTCTTAGCGTGGTCACTGATTTTCAAGCATACTGCCTCTCAACATAAATATTTTCTGTGGAACAAAAAGGGATTTTCTTTATGAAAAGGAAAACACTGTTCCCTCGGACTTGGTTTGAAAATATCATACTTATTTCCGTGACAGTTGATAGTGTCACAAAAGAATCATTAGGCCTAATAAATTATGAAGAGTTCCTTTCCCTGTTACTGCCAAAGAGCTCTCTACGGTAGCTCAGGCAGTTCATACAGGATTTTAGTGTTATCTGGAGGAATGTTATTTTTGCAGACGGTTAACGTTCTGCATGTGCAGAGCGGATCGGGTACTGACACATCTGCTTGTCCGAGTAAGGCTGCCGTCGGTGGCTGTCCAAGATGGTGGACTGCTCGCGGATGCACAGACAGGTCGGGTACTGGAAACACCGCCTGTCTGTCTGCATCCATTTTTGTCCTCATCAATCTGAAATCGCACATGTGCATTGAAAATTGCCACAGATAGAGACTGACGAAGCCCTTTGTCTTATTCGCCCACTGCCTGTGCCTGTTTTGTGTTAAAATAAGGGATCGACAAATTATCCGCTTGACCGATTATCAAAGCTGATATGTTGCATTTTGCGAATTTTCTGTATCAGCGTTTTACTTTAATGATCACCGATAAAATTAAATAATGAAAAAGTGTGCGTATTACACTAAACCAACACCAGGAAAGGCAGCATTGGAGGAACTTATTTTGTAAAACCTCAGGAAGCTATTTTTATTTATTCATTTTTTAATTAAAATTTTCACTGCACTTTATAATAAATAATGTATATGATGTTTAAAGTTTCATTTTTGATTAAACATTTGCTAAAGGCATTTAAACAAAGTTTTGTGTTGGAGTGTGTATTATATTACAAAGTCTAAATTTCTGCAAAAATATTGTCATTGTTACTGTAAATGCATATTGGTTCCAAATATTGCTTATCAGTCTCATCAAGTACTAATAATCCGTATCAGTGTCAGCCCTGAAAACCAATATCAGTCGACCCCTAATGAAATTACTTCATAAATAACATAAATTTAATATTTTCATTCTTTCACAGCAGTTTAAAACCTATGTTGTGACAAAGCACTTTTATTTTTATTTTTTTAGCCTGTTTTGCATTTCTGGCAAAGTGTGCACCAATAAATAGGTCTGTGATAAACACAGGTTGTAGCGCACATCCTCCCGCGGGGATGGACTATTTGAATAATCTGCAATATCAGCATGTATAGACTGAGCATATTTTCACGCCTAACAGGGCTGCCCTCAAACGTCATGCAAACGTCTTGCTAAACTTTATGCCACATGCATGAACACAGCCAAAATTATCCAAAACTGAAGAATGAAAAGTGCGTAAAATGCCTCTAAGGGTTACAAACATCGTTTTGATGACGATAAGCCTCTGAGGCCAAATATTCCAGGCTGATCAGTTGTAGCCATCGGGCATCAGAGCAAGACTTCCTCTTCTGTGCTGCTGACTTTGGCCACATATGCAGATTTTTAGAGATTACATGCTAATAATTGCAGCCTAGTTCACAATATGTAAACACACTTCTTAATGCATTCATAACAATTTTGCCTCTTTTTTTTTTTTTTAAAAAGGAAAGGCCATAGACTCAATTATCCAAACTCTTTAAATCCAAAGCTTGGCAGGCCTGCTGTGCCTTGCTGTGGTTGCTGAGCTGTGATTGGACGGACTTTGTTTGGGGGAGGGTCATGCTGGTTTTGCTCTCTCACCTGGCGTTATACCTATCTAACTGCTCACCGGCTCTGTCTGTACCGTAGCTCTCTCTGACTCTGGTTTGGAGGGAAGATCAGCAAAAATCAAACTGCCTTCTTTAGTTGAAATTGATGAATGAAACAATTCCTCTTTGAAGCATTTTTTAATGATTTTATTTTAAGTTAGCCTGAGCACGGCTCCTTTTTTTTAAGGGGCGACAATTATCGTAAATAGCCCACTCACACGATGACAACAGCTGGGATCGTAAGTTGTGTGTGTTGGTCAGCGCAGTGAGCTGACAGCTCTTTATCAGGCCTGATTAATGTATTGGCAAGACAGACGCGCTGAGAGACGTTCCAGCCTCATGAAATTCCTCTCTGTTTTTTATTTTCTTTTCATGTTGCTCGGTTACTTCCAAGGAAAAGATTTTATCAGTCAGGCATGGCGGCTCATCTAGATTATTTACAATAATTACTTAAAAACGGTACATGTAATATTCTTTTCTTAAGCAAACAGACATTATTATGTTGTTCCAGTCTGTAATCTTGTCCAAAAAAAATGATTTTCCCACAAAATCATTACAGTAACAAACAATTTTAAATAAATGACTGGATGAGTGGAAATATTGTCAGAGCAGGACAAACTTTACTGCTCAAATTCTTTACATTTAACCATTTATGTTGTTGTCAGCAGTAATGTGCTGACACAATGTTTAAATCTCCTACACACACTTTGATTTCACTTATTTTGGCTGATTAGATCTGACTGTGTGTGGGAGTTTACACATTGTCTGCTTGACATCTCCCTCTCTCTCTGCTGTTAGAGTGGCACACTTTACACCTTGATGATACCGTTAAGTATTGAGGGAATAAGCATGATATGACTGCACACAGAAGACACACAACAGCCTGCTTTGCTAATGTGACTGCAATAATAAACTCACATGAGGAAAAAACACAGCAGAGATGGTGAACTTCCCGTTTGCTGCAAAAACAGATTCAGGCTCCGTCTACATGTTCTAATATGTTAGAAAACAAATATTTTCCCCTTCTGCTTAAAATAATGTTGTCCACAATATTTTAAAAAAAATCTCCGTTCACACTAGAACACAAAAACAACTCAAACAAAAAACAAAACGACAACAAAAAAGGCAAAACTAACAACGTTTCTTCACATCGCCATATGTGTAAGGATAAAAGAGCTCACTCAAACATACGAGCGATGTTCTGGACATGCTCAAGTTTTCCTTCTATTCCTCATCAACAATAATCCCACTCTGAAACCATCTGCTGCTTTGACCGGGCCTGATCCAAAACTGTCGTTTCTGGCAGACTTTAAACTATGGAAGCTGAGGTGGAACAAAAACACTGAGCGCAGCGTACGCCTCTGTTTATCCCTGAGGAGGTGCAACAATACTAAGTTTAAGTGTAAAGTAGTCATTAGCAAAAACGTTGCTGTTGTTATTTCAATTATAAACTCATTAAAGCAACAATTGGTGTGTGTGACTTGAGGAGATTCTTTCATTGTTTTCTACCTTTAAAGGTGTTTTCAAAAATCTGTTTTAGTGACCGAAAACTCTGAGTGCGTGTGGATGAGAGGCCATCATGTAGTGAAAATAGCAATTTTCAAACATATCTGTAAACATGTAGAAAGGACCTCAGTTACCACTCTCACTCATAGCAACAATAGTGTTTTTTGTTAGGCCACTTAATGATGGGCTGAGTGTTGGTGCTTTGTTTTTTTACTCCACTACATTTATCTGAATAGTAGTCATTTTGCAGATCTAATGTACCAAGCATCTGATCGACATATAAAATAGGATGCATTGTTTGAGGGTAACTTAATAGCAGTGTAAAAAATGATCTCTACTTCACCCAGCTGTGATTTAAAATGCCTTTCCTTTGTAAATTCATCAGTTACTTTTCCAATAATATGATAATATATCGCTCTCAAAAAAGGCTGCTCTGCTCCTGTGGGTGTACTTATACCTTCAGTACATTTTGCTGATAATACTTTTATTTAAGTGAGTGCAGGACTTGTACTTGTAACAAAGCGGTAGTGTTACTTACTACTTTAAATAATAGATTTGAGTACTTCTTTCTGCAATTGAATCAGCTACATGCACAAGTGTGCGCACAAGCGCACCAGCATGCAAGTAACACAACAAATCCCAGATTTCGACCCACGAACCTGCTGTTCACTTCCTGTGTGAATGTCAAACTACTGTATTTTTTTCTAAACCTAACCATGTGCTTTTGTTGCACAACGAAATACAGGTAAACTCAAGGGCTGTACCCAGCTCAGAATAATGCTAGTCAAATCAGATTTGGCTGTCCAATACAAATATTCAACAATTTGTTTTGTTTTCCATTTAAATTTAAGTGTGACAGCAGCATTCACGTCATAAAGTAAACAAGCTAACAGCACTAATGACAGATCGCAATGGCACAACAACATTTTTTGCTGACACTCGATATGAACAGACGTGCTTAACTTGCTGTGAGCTGTAAGTTCACCACTTCTTCACCTCAGGGTGCGGTTTCTCTCTCTATCTCTCTCTCTCCCCCTCGTGCAGCTGCGGTATGTCTGCACTTGCAGAGAGTCGCATAAAAGATAAGAGGACTCACTCTGCAGCAAAATATGGGGACCAAAACATCCCCAGAAGTACACTGTGCAGAAAAAAAACTGGCTCGACTTCAGTTGACTGAGGAGTCTCCGACTGATAATTCGAGTCTCCAACTTTCCGGGGGCAGCCCTCATAAATACGAGGTGTTTTACAGACATTGAAAGTTTATTTTGAAAAAGACTTTGCATCAAACGAATAGAAACCGTACATCTCCTGTGAAAACGGATGTGTATTTTGATCTGACACAATGCGTTGAACAGATGTAAATTGACACGGTTTCCCCGACCATCAACAATACACACAGGAAGTTACCTAGAGCGTCACATGTAGACGTGAAAGTCTCTATATGACCACGCACCGATATTTGACCAGTTCGGATTTCAACAGAGCCACAAACTCCATCCTTTAAAATAAACATGACACTCTTTAAGAGTTTTCAACAAAAACTGAACATTATAACATTCGTGAATGCTGGATTTATTGTAAGTCCGTTGCGCTGGACTACATGTTTTGTTTTAGATGTATAGGGGTTGATGAGATGCCGTAGTCGTCAGGTTGTCATATGCATTCGAGTATCATCCTTAACTTGACATCCTTACGCATGCTTGTGTTTGTGTGGGTTATCATTGAGAGTGAACGGAGTGAAATTGACTGTAAATGTGTTTATCTGTCTTTATTTTAGGTCTGCGAATAACTGGCAAGTGCTCGCAGTGTATTTCGGGACGGTTTCCAGCCGCCAGTGACCCTGAACAGGTATCAGCAGATGCAGAAGATGGATGGATGTCTTGGCTGCAGGTAGGAGTCATTTTCTGAGCAGCTAAATGAGCCATTTGTCAGCGGGGTCAGCTGTGACTTTGACCTCTGGTTGTCAGCACAAATTTAGCTTCTGTTATGCAGAGCAGGTTGTTTTAATATGGGAGAGGCGACTGTCACATAAAATGTGGACTGCGGGCTGTGAGGTGCCTAATTCGATAAAACATTTATATAAATGTGGATGCCAGTGTGATCAGTGAGGCGGAAACCCTGAATACTGGCCGGTTACATTTAATCGACACAGTCTGGAAAGATCTGATCAACCCTGAGGCATTTTAGCTCTGGAGCTTTTCTGCTTTTTAGTTGTTGAGCCTTTTTGCTGCTTTATGATCGCTATAGCTGCTTAAAAGGTCACCTGGCATTCAGGTGCATGCACTTCTGTAAAAATCGACATACTGCAGTGAAAAACTGTTGATTGTTGTTTTTATATTTTGGTAATTTAGAAGATTTTTTACCACTGCAGTGGGCTCCAAAACACTGCAGAGAGGCTGCACAGTATGGGTGACATAGCCACATTTTAACTTTTAAATATGAGGCTTTGTACTGATTAAAAACAAACATTCTCTAATGTCTTAGTCTTCAACAGGGGGTTCGCAACCCCTAGGGGGTCCTCAAAGTGACTCCAGGGGGCCACTGATTGTTGTAATTTATTGTTCAGTATTTCAATTTAAGCTTTTTTGTCGCCTTAAGATGCAGGAGCCATTTCATGGTTCTCACATTTTCTGTTTTTAATAGTGCTTCAGGGTTGAATATTATCAAACAAGTTTCTTGCAAATTAATTACCACATAGAAAACCTGGGGCCTTTGGGGCCCCTGGGCAGTTTCTGGCATTGCCTGTCTGATAATCTCGCTGTGGCTGTGCGGCACAGATAATGGCAGCACCATAAGCAAAAATAAAAATCATATTGAAATTATTTTTAAACAGATATTCTCGTTGCAATATGAGTCATAAGTTGTCTAGATGATAAAGCTGCATTTCATTTTTACTGAGAGACAAAAAAAGTAAAAATGATGAGGATGGGATTTTTGCTTGTGGTCTGTACCAAAAAGATGTGCTCTCCTACGCCTGGAATATGATTTGTAGGCGGGGGCATCTCTGTTGCACCACAATGCTTCATTTATGATTGTATGTTGTGAAACTTTTTGCTCGATCAAAAACTTGCAACCCCAGCTGTGGTTTGGATATGGCACTTGGCAATGTTGCGACCAAGATAACATTTTGATTAATGGTGCAGCCCGAGAACAAATATGCCTCTGACTAATAGAGATTGTTCCCAGCTCAGTTTCTGCAAATCACGGAAACAGTACATTTGTACATTATCTTGAAGCGGATACGTTAACCCTCTATGTGTCAACAGCGCTGTTGTGACGTTTAGGCAACCACTTGTCCTGCCTGAAAAACGCTTTGGGAAAAACTGATGGAAAGCTAAAAAAATGTTTCTTTTTTTTTTGTTTGTCGGTCTTGAACAGTGGTCTGAAGCTTTGCAGGAGGCTCATCTATGTGTCACATTATCCACCAGCCCCTCCACCTTCCACTACAAATACTAGCTCATATACTACGTCACTTTAGAAACGTTGATATGATACGTATGAAACGTACAATGTATGCCAACATTTTCCTCTGGTGACTGACTGATATTCAACAAGACAACCTGAATCACTTTGGTTCACTATTGTTTTGACTGTGCAGTCAGATGGACTATAACAGCACTATAAACAACATTTATCAATGAGCAGTCCATCCACAAGAGTACAATACTGTAACTGCATCTGTCCCTCTGAGAGCTGCGGCTTCTTACTTTCATCATCACAAAATCTGTCAATTCAAATTAAATCATTCATCAATTCATCATTTTTTCCACACACAAACTGACAAAAGCACATCTCTAGCTCATAACACCTCAAGTAATATCTCCAAACTTTATTTTGTCTCACCAGCAGTTTAGTAGCCCCAGATGTCATCAAGTTACTGGTATAAAACAGAATCAAACAGCAAATTATCATACAAAAAAGCCCAAACCAGCAGATGTTTGGTGTCTGAGTGACTCAAAACCAGTTAACTTTCTGTTGATCAACTCACTTGTACTATTTATACACGACCTACAGTGACATTGCGTACCGCTCGCTCGCTCTCAGTCCACCTCTCCTCTGTGTCCTTAGACAGACAGTGGAATACCTTTTGAGAAATAACCATAAATAACTCTCACTTTGTCACATGGCCGTGCCATATGGTCTAACTCTGCACTACAAAGGCTCGCCGCGCACGTGACAATAGGACGCTGCGAAGAGTCAAAACCATTCAGCTCAGTCGTGTGGCTCAGGATGATACAGGCGGTTTTCACAGTCAGCTCAGCAGCTACAGGCCTAAGAATATGCCTGACCCACACACTTTGCTCGGAAAATGTTTTGGATTGCGCTTCTTGCCATAAGCCACATTATGTAAGTGCTAAGTGTGAGGTATCAAGAGGAGCTGGCACCACGCCACCATGGTGTGTGTGTGTGTGTGTGTGTGTGTGTGGTGGGTGCAGGTGTTGAAAATATCTTGTATGAATAGTTCCTCTGAGGATAAAACACACGGTGCAATAAATTAGCTGATGCAGTGATTATGTGCGGAGGTATGCTGCGGAGCTGTGATGGAGGGAGTGACAGCGTGTGTGGATCCACTTGTATGAATATCAATTGATTATGACAAAAGTAGGAATATTGGTTGTGTATAGTATCTTTTGGTGCATTTTATCAAGAGTCAAAACACCACAGAGTGCTGCAAAGTTACATTTTGGCTTTTTTAAAAAAATTTTTAACTTTTCTGGGAGCAATTAAAATGTTCTCCCAACGTATCACACACTTTCTACTCGGGACCAGAACTCAACAGTTCAAAGACTTTTTGTGGGTTATATATATATATATTGTTTGGTATTAGTTTATTTATTTAACCTTTTAAAGCCTGATTTTATTGTTTTGATTACTTTTAAAAATATAGAGAACAGTTGGTGAGCAACTTAACAAGACATGGGCCAAAAGTTGTCAAAAAAGTTATCAGAAAATTACCTGAAAATAAGAAAAGAAAACACACAAACAAAACAAAAAACAAGGAAATAACCTGAAAAAAATATAGAAAATTGAAAAATACAAGCATAATTAGTATCATTTCTGTAACATATTTTTAAATATATAATTGGACACATTATAAATATAATTTTCTGGTCATTTTCCCTCATTTTTCTAATAATTCTGCCTCCTTTTTTAAAACTAATTTTCAAGTCATTTTCTTTCACCTTTTACTAATTTCTTGCAATTTGTGGAACATTTCTTGCCAGTTTAGTCAGTCATTCTTCCCCGTGTTTTCAAAAGAAATCCAACCAACTTGCATATGTTTCAAAGGGTTAAATAGCTCTTGAAAGGTGTCTGAACACTGCACCTGAAAACTTATGTCAGAGGTTTTAAAGAGTTAATATACTGCATCTTTTGTTATCTCATCTGCAAATCAGTTGACCCCATGTGGGACAAACTTTGCACTACTTGAAGGTGCAGTGTGGAGGATTTAAGAGGATTTAGTGGCAATTCATGGTGAGGATTTCCAATCGCAACCAGCCGAAACTTTCTCCCGGGTTGGATTTGTTCCGTTTTCATCTTTCAGGAGGTTTTTACCGGGAGCTGAATCATCCGCAGAGGTCTCTTCCTCTCCAAAACAAACAGGTCATTTAAACCTTTAAAAAGACTGAATAAATCAGTTTCGTATTACAAGTCACAAGTTTTTAGATTCTGTTCGGCTCGCTACAGACAGGCTGCTAATGTTTGTACACCTTTTTTTCTCATAACTTAAGATCCAGACATTCAGTAGGTTTTTACCAGGAGCTGAATTATCCCGTTGATTTAAACCATTAAAAACACTGAATGAAGCAGTATCATAAAATCAGTGTTTTTCCAATACTGCTCATCATGGAGGAGCTGCTTACTATGGTGGCCAACACAAAAACACGTCCCGATCTCGAGTCAGTGTTTGGTTTGCCGTTTTGGGTAGAAACATGTCGGCGAAACATGGTGATCTCCCAGGAAAACAACCCGCTCCCTATTCAAACAGCTCATTCTGAGGTAACGAAAACAAGACAATTCTCATTTTCAGGTGATTATATGCTAAAGAAAACATATTTTATCATATTAAAATATTTTGTTTGCCAATACACTCCCCTATATCCTACACGCTGGACCTTTAAGATGCAGAAATACTGTCTGATATGGTTTTTACACTAAAAATTTCAGTTACCCATCTTAAAATAACCTCTCCTTCCACACTTCGAAATTCAATGAATACGCAAATATTTAACATTTCAAAAGTTCCCTTTAAGGTCCATTCTCAGTGTATGAGCACTGGAGGCCTCATGTTTCCACAGATCACATCTGTGTACGTTTCATATTGAACCAAGGCTGGCTTTCAGACTAATTGTTCTGTCACAAAAATCACACTTGTGTGTTAAACTCAGTTGCCCTGTGAGGTGAGAAACACAGAAAAAACTCAAACATCGTGCTGCAGCTCAAACATATAATTAAAGAAGCAAAATTGATTGAAATTGAGTCTTAAAGTTTTGTTTGGCCAAAAAAATAACATGGCGGGATAACATGTAAAGATTTAAGCTGCAAATAAGTTTAATTTAAAAATCATAAAAGTCTTGATTTAGGCTGATAAATGCAGTAAAAACATACATTGTGGTTCCATGTGGTGCTGCAGCTGTGAAAGGTGATAACATCATCAATAAAAGATGTGGACAACAGAAACAATAAAGCAGGGAGTAAATTCTGTAGCACTTTAACATTACTGTCAGTCTTATATAAAAAATAACTAATGCATTATTTTAGACACTCTAAACGAGCATCATTTGTGGTAAATCCTGCAAAAGCGTTTGTCCTCAGCAGGCTGACCTGATGTCACCTCAGAAGAGGAAATTGTAGTTATTATCAATGAGTAGGTGTTTGTCATATTGTTGGATATTAGACCTGAGGGCAGCACAAACGCTGTGCGGGATAAATATTAACAGACCACATGAGGACTGGAATGTGCGCCATATTCGGCCAGCGTCCAGCATTTTACGCACGCGTAATCATGCGTCATTTCTTCAGTCTAGTGGGTCAAGCAGGTGTTGGAAAAAAAATGTCAAAATGAGATATGACAAAATATGCAGTGTGTCTAAAGATGGCACGTATAGTGAGCGCTGGATGTGCCGTGTTTATCATCCTCTGGATATTTCTCCACATTTGTCAGGAGCATTATTGGCTCTCTCTTATGACACCGGGAGTTGTTTTCATCACCACCGGATAAAAATCACTGTCACACACACACACACAGGCCACATACCTTGGAAGACATCCACATCCCGGAGATCCTCTGAGCTCGGAGATAATCATAGTCCTCTTGAGAAAAAAAAATTGTGCACGAAGTCCAGCGGACAGGAGAGGAAGTTGCTCGCAAGCTCCCCTCCGAGGAGTTTTCCACAACAGAGTCGTTTTTGCTATAGCTTTCCATCTGCGTCCGTGTAAAGGGATATTGTCATTTGAGGTGGTTTTGAAATGAAACTGGGGAAACTGTTGTCGCCAAGGCTCCAAGCCTGTCCGTACAAAAAAAAACCTGGCGGGGCAAGTCATTTCTCCAGCCATTTTTTTGAGCTGATGTTTCCTGTGCTTAGCTCTCATAGTGGGTCAACAACACAAGGCTTTTTGTGTGGAAAAGCATATCTGTGTATGTCATAGAAATAACGCTAGCCCTGGTTTATTTGATGACTGCTAAATGCTATCAGTGAGCTCTTTGTTCATAATAAGTGTTGGAACAGTAAGAGAAGTCTTGTTTCTGTCTCAGGCTTTCCCTTTGTTGGAGTCCAATTTTTATTGGCAGCGCATGTAAGAGGTCATTAATATCATTAGTTTGCTCTCTTTGAGGAAGTTACTCGAACATTCTTCGGCTAAGTGGTCAGAGGATGACTCAATTATTGCCATTTGCATGGCCTACAGTTTCTGTCTCTGAAAGAAAAGTCAGCCAAACCCAGCGCAAATTCTACATTAGTGCAAACAAATTTTTAAACTTTATTGCATAACAGCAAAACGATCTTTCTGTTATTGACAGATGAAACTCATAAAGTGCGAATGCATAGCCTGTCATGTTGACTTTTAATTTTGTGTCAGATTTGGAAGCCCGCACAGGTTAGACGAATTCAAAACTTTTTTTTTTCTAAAAGTTTTGGAGAAAATTTTGGAGATGGAGTGAGTGAAACATTTTGCCAATTAGTGTGTTTGTGCGTGTGTGTGTGTGTGTGTGTGTGTGTGTGTGTGTGTGTGTGTGTGTGTGTGTGTGTGTGTGGGCTCTGAGGCGTGCGTAAAACTTGTGATATGGGGACCACCTGCTCTTGGGCATACAGTGTCTTTATAGGGCGTAAAAAAAGGAAAACAAAAACTTGTAATCACACGTCAGTCTGAATGGATTTGGAGTTAGTACTGTTTTTCCTGCCTATGTCTGTGCCGTTTCCTTTACTGGGACTTTTGTCCAGCCCGCAAAGCGACTCCGTCACCCCCTCCTCCATCTCCATGTACTCCGCTTTGTCACCCAGCGAGGAGCCAGAGGGCGAGCCTTTGAATTTCCTTAAAAAGTCCGGGAAATAGGGACACCCGGGTGGCATGCTCTCCACCACCGCCGTCTGGTCTTCGTTGTCGGTCTCCCTGTGGTAAAAGTAGTTGAAGTTGGACACTATGACCGGCACCGGGAGCGCGATGGTTAACACGCCCGCGATGGCGCACAGGGAGCCCACTATCTTCCCCCCGACGGTGATGGGCTTCATGTCGCCGTAGCCCACCGTCGTCATCGTCACCACGGCCCACCAAAACGCGTCTGGGATGCTCGTGAACTGCGACGTGGGCTCGTCCGCCTCCGCGAAGTACACCGCGCTGGAGAACAAGATGACACCGATGACCAGGAAGAAGATGAGGAGGGCCAGCTCCCTCATGCTGGCGCGCAGGGTGTGACCCAAAATCTGCAGCCCCTTGGAGTGCCGGGACAGTTTGAAGATGCGAAACACCCTGACCAGGCGGATTATTCTCAGGATGGCGAAGCTCATCGCCTGCTGCCCGTTTCCTTGGTGCTGCGCTAGGTCCGTGCCGAGAGTTATGAAGTAAGGCAAAATGGATACAATGTCTATTGAGTTCATAATGTTTTTAAAGAACGCGGGTTTGCTCGGACTCGCAAAGAAGCGGACTATAATCTCAAAGGAGAACCAGATGATGCAAACCGTCTCCACGATGAAAAACGGGTCGTTGAAAGGAGTAAATCCGTGGTCAGGTTGAGAGGAGTTGTGTCGTGGCTGTAGATACTCTTTTTCATCCCTGAACTCTGGCAGCGTCTCCAGGCAGAAAATGACAATAGAAATTACTATAACGAGCACGGACACCACTGCGATCCCCCTGGCAGGGCTCGAGCTCTCCGGATACTCAAAAAGCAGCCAGATTTGGCGCTTGAACTCGTCCTCCGGTAACGGTTTCTCCTCCTCCTTCACAAAACCCTCATCCTCGCGAAACTTTAGGATCGCCTCTTCCCCGAGTTCGTAAAACTTCACTTCCTCGGAGAAGATGTCAAACGGGACGTTTACTGGTCTTTTCAACCGGCCACCGGACTGATAATAGTATAGGATGGCGTCAAAACTCGGTCGGTTCCGGTCGAAGAAGTACTCGTTCCTCAGCGGGTCGAAGTACCTGATCCGCTTGTCGGGGTCTCCCAGGAGAGTGTCCGGGAACTGAGTGAGAGTCTTGAGTTGAGTTTCAAACTTGAGCCCCGACACGTTGATGACGACTCGCTCGCAGCAGCCGCACTCGCTGTAAACGTTTTCGTACCCGGACTGAGGGCGCCGGTCAGTGAGCGACACCGTCTCCTCCTCATCATCCATGTTGCACAGAAAACTCCTGCTCCCCCTGTCCCCCTCCTCCTCCTCCTCCTCCTCTTCCTCTGCTCCCTCGGCCTCCTCCTCCTCCTCCTCAATCATGATGTCCTCCTCGGATCCGAGCAGCGCCAGCTCCGAGTGGCGCAGGTCCCCGCCGAGTGTCGTCCGGCTGCGTCTCCACCGTCCGACGCCGCGCTGCTTTTTCCGCTCTCTGACAACTCTCTGCTGCTGCTCGGGCTCCTGCTGGTGCTGCGAGGAGGAGGAGGTGGAGGAGGAGGGGCGCGAGGCGGTACCGCCGCTGCTGATGTTCGCTGAGGAGGCGGAGGCGGCGCGAGACTGATGCTGGCGGTTGTTAAGGAGATGAGCGCTCGAGGAGGAGGAGGTGGACCCCCCCACGCCGCCGCTGCAGCCACCGCTACCACCTCCACCGCTGCCGCCTCCCTCCGCACCTCCTTCGGCAGCGGCCGCAGCAGCCGCCGCTCTAGACTGGGCAGCCTGGCGCTCCCGCTCGCGCTCTCTCTCCCGTGCGCGAGCTTGGGCATACCCGTACGGCAGGTGACTATTGCACCCGCCGTCCGCACCCACCATGGCAAACTCCATTTTTAAGTCAATGAGCGGCTCGGTTCCGCTACAGTAACCGCCTGAGCGCGATGCAGGCCAGAGGATAAAAGTTGCAGCTCGGCGCGCGCACACAGAGAAAATGAGGCATCAACCAATCAGTTGTGAATATGTCAGAAAAACAATTAGGTCCATGCTGAGGGCAGTCCATGTGGCTACTTACATGATAGGAGATCCGACACAGGCCTCCAAATATTTTATGACATCATTACCATAAAACCAAAAAATGTGAGCATAGCCTGTTACGCAGGCGCTCTGTGTCAAACTTGCAGCGCCCGTTATTTGTTGAGCATTATAAATCACAAGTCAACAACCAAAACAGTCTCTCCTCGGTTCCTCCGGTGCCCATCAGGTGGTTAAATCCTCCACGAGCGCGGCGTGCGCCCAAATGCGTCTTTTGATCCTCGGTGGTCACTCCTGGTTGCCATTTTATGTGATGAGAGATAGAAAAAAACTGGATCTTTGCCGTTATTATTATGGAGCTCCGGTGAATCTGGAGGACTTGACGCTCTCTGGAGCTGCGAGGAAAAACACAAGAGAAGAGAAAACAGCAGTTATGCAAAAATAATCACATTGATGTCCGTTGTTTTGGCGACTGCAAAACGCATCTTTTGCAATATTTGGGCGATAAAACTTCACATGCATATTATTATTGTTATTATTAGGCCTATTATTATTATTATTATTGAATAAAGGTGGAGGTAGGCTCTCGGAATGCATTTAGAACAGACATTACGCATGAAATTTCCCATTAAAATAGCCTCCGTTCATCCTGACATTCATACTTACATGTGAAAAGGGGCCAAACGAAATCGCCTCCCTACAAATAAATCTGCTGGAGGAGGAAGAGGAGGAGGGGGAGGTAGGCTAGGTGAGGATGCAGTTCGCTCCTGCCCAAATTTCCGTATTGATTTCGGGGGCTAATATAACAAATCCCTCGTCGTATCCAACCAGCGAGCATATCATCCACTATATGCGTCCGTGCTCTGACGCACTCCGAGGAGGACACTTTTTTGGCTGCGTCTCGACGTCTTGTCTCAATTCAACAGGATCTATCGCCACTTCAGCCCCCGTTTCTGCTGCATCGCTCCGGCTACACTGGCAGCAATTATCATTGAAGGGAAATGAAAAAAAGAAAAAGAGAAGCAGGTGTGCAAGCGGCGAGTTGGCATCAATGACAGCTCCGCGCGGTCACGGCGAAAAGATGCGATGGTGGGGAAAAGTTTACCTTCACGCAGGCGAGGGGAAACGGCCCCATGGTGGAGTCTGAGCATCACACATCTGTCTGTCTGCCGCTGTAGCCCTACCTATACTCCGGTATCCCTCCCATTGTGTGTGTGATGATGAAGAGCCTCGGTGAGAAAGTCGTTCGTGTACCGCAGCGCGTGCAGGCGGTGCTCGGTCCTCCCCCAGTGGATGCAGCCGGTCACTGCGCACCGTGCTGCAGTCTCACACCCGAGCCTCCTCTGCCCTTCATCGTCGCTGCTGGGTGGCAACCGGTGTCCTTACCCACAAAAAGTAATGCGTTACTCTCTGTTCATTCCTAAAGTAACGTGGATACATGTAACTCACCGGGACTGGAGCACAAACCGTCGTTACACTTGCACATTTCAGTTGAATCCACCCACCGAACAAACCAAAACACTGGTTGTTTTTGTTCTTTTTTTGTTCTTTCACCTTTAGAAACGATTCTGGGAGATGTATGCAGATTTTAGTAAGGGACTGTTCTTTATTTGTCCGAGTGGGGGGGTGGCTGGAGTGGGAGTCTCCCCAGAGCAGCAAATGTTTTTTTCTTTGAGCCTCACTTCGTGACTGGGGAAAATGCATTATGCTCCCTCCACCATTCAAACATATTTGGCCTTGATAAAAGTTGCTATTTTGGGTATTTAAAAAAAGAAATGAAAAAAGATAAGACCAAAACAACAGAAAAACATGCCTTTAAATCCCGCTTTGAAACCAGAGCAAATTGGCTTGATTTCTTTCAAAAACATGAGAAGTCAATGAGCAATGAAAGAAATTATCACCCAAAAATGTTAAAGAATTTAGTTTAAAGAAAGTACAAGAAAATGTCCTCAATTTTTTAAATAAACAAAATAAGGAAGAAAATTNAAAAAAGAAATGAAAAAAGATAAGACCAAAACAACAGAAAAACATGCCTTTAAATCCCGCTTTGAAACCAGAGCAAATTGGCTTGATTTCTTTCAAAAACATGAGAAGGCAGGGAGCAACTTCAAAAGAAACTAATATATATATTATATATATATATATATATATATATATATAATTTTCTTTATTTTATTTTTTTCTTGTGCTGTATTCAGACGCCTTTCACAAGCATTTAAACCATTAAAATCTAAGCAAATCAGTTTGATTTCTCAGAAACGTGCAAAATACAATGAACGCCTTTGCAATAAATGTCTCAAAAAAAATAGTAAAACCAAAAAAAAACCCTGCAAAAGAAGACAGAGAGGGAGGGAAAAAAATAAAAAAATCCTCCCAAAAAATGTATTTAATTATTAATGAATAAATAATGTTACAGGGAAAACATCTCTCTGCTTATATACATATGTGTGTGTGTATGTGTGTGTGTGTGTGTGTGTGTGTGTGTGTGTGTGTGTGTGTGTGTAAATAGAGATGGATATATATGCTTTTCTGGTTATGTCTTTGTTTGTTTTTGTTTTGTTTTTACTTTTCTTTTTAACATTTTTTTATTTCAGGAAAGTTTTACTAATTTTTTTGGGTCATTTCTTATGAAGTTGCTCTTTGCATTTTTCTTTGTTCTTGGAAGAAATCAGGCCAATTTGCTCATGTTTTAAAGCCTTAAGCCAAATCAAAAAACCAAAAATCTCTCCCACTTTCTTAAAAGAATATTTGAAGTGCTTCCCCCATTTTACTCCAACCCCTTCCCTCTCATAAATAATGAACAGTCCCTAACGCTCAAACATTTTTATTGAACACATTTCCTTTCAATATTGATCATCTTCATAAAGGAAACCCCAAATCACCAGAGAGTCATGCAAAGATTTCACCTGAGTGAGTCGCAAATCACTGTTAAAGTGCTGAACATGCTCGATCCTAAAAGTATTATTTGCTGTTATAGTAGCTATGCTTTACAAAAAGCCAAACATCTTAACACATCTGCAATTTCCTCAGAGAGTAAGCAGGACATCTCTGTTTCTGCACCCCTTTGTTAGACTAAGTAAACAGAGCACTGAAAAGAGCCACCCAATTCAGACGTGAACTAATTTATTTTTTATTCACTGTCTTTTTACTATGTCCCACAACAGTTAAGAAATCAGAAAGAAAAGCATTGAATTCGTCTCGATGCTGCAGATGTCAAATCAGCAGCTGTTCAGACAAGTAATGAGCTTTTACATTACAATGCAACACAACTTTAGTGTCTATCATAGTGGGGATTGGCTGTTGAATAATTCTCATGCAAAAACATCACCCACAAGACCAACAAGTGTTATTGAGATGCAAACTGCATCTGTAGGAAACTCTGCATAAAAATGCCCCTCAGTGTTGTCGCAGAGGAGCATTAATGCTATAAACCAAAAGGAAGCACCATATGTCGGATGCTTCTCTCTTAAAGGCACATTCGCTGATCCTGACAGCCAACTACACCAAAATTCAAAAAGAGGAGTACGATCTGTTGTACCTCCAAAAGTGATGTAGAAATTTATCAATAGAGTTCAAGAGTTAACCATTATTTCTAATCTTTTAAAGCTTTTTTATGTCAGTAATCCTAATGTTGACATAGCTGTAAAAGTGATGCATATATTTTTAGTTGACAAACACAAAATGCAGATTATTTATCGTTAATACAAAATCTGAATTTACTTTTGTAAATGCATATACAAATTATAAACGGGGGAATATTTTCTGTACAAATCAAACCAGGGTGGAGTCAAATAAATGCTTCATTGTTTGAGGTTCAATTCCGATGTTTCCCAAGAATTTGGGGCTCCAGACAACATGAGTTGGTTTGTATTTAACTATAACTTGTTTTCTCATCCTTATTCCACCACTTTGACATCAAATAATGTAATTTTTAAGAGCACAGAGTTGTCTGTCAAGCATCTGTCCTCACGATTGCAAGAAAAAATATTAGCCTTGTACATTTCTGCAGACTACGTTTGATAAGTTACATTTGCACGTCATATAGTAGATATGTTGATATGTTTCAAAAATGCTGTTTTCAACATGCAGTTAGGTCAGGGTACAAAAAACACTTGGTTATGTTTAAGGAAAGATTATGTTTGGTTTAAAATACCCAATTTGGGGGAAAAATCCTAGCTGGAAACGCGGTAAAACTGCGTTGAGGGCCACTATACCAGCAGGAAATGCAGTGATATCTTGGTGAAAAGCAACTGCTTTTTATGCTACTATTTCACCAGGAAAAACAGCAATGTATCCGCAAAAAACAATCACTTTTCATGCCTTAAAAGCAGCTGGAAACACTGCAGTAGTGTGCAGCTTTTCACGGCTTTCTAGGCATCTTACTTAGTTGTTACCATCCCCTCCACCTCCTGATGACAAAGTCAGTTCATTTACGTCACTTTAGAAACGTTAATATGATACACATGAAATTAAACATATTTGTAGTTTGCATAAGTGTAAAATTCTTACATTTTTTTCTGTTCTGATCTGCAGGTCAATGATTCAAATTGATCCCGTTTGTTCTGGCTTGCCTCTGTTGTATCATATTTTGAGGAGGTTTCTAAGGGTTTGCAGCTTTCAGCCCAAACCTTGTTTAAAAACAAGCGCTGGGAAATAAAAGTATAAAACATTCATAAATCTGTACCCGAGGATAACAACAAGTCTTTAGGTGACACTTGAGCCGCCCTCTGCCATCGTCAGGTTCCTGGTAAAAACCTCAACAACAGAAGCAACAATGTGTTTGTGCCCCTGAAAAATGACTGAAATGTAATGAGCACAGTGTAACTATACAGTGCAGAAGCCTTCAACAGTTTCAGGCACTTGTCTGTCTCATTTAAATCACATAATTCAGAACTAGACCAATTCATTTATTGTATAATTAGAGGTCACTAGCCTGTAATAGAACATCAGGAGACTCTACTCCCCAAGTTCTTTATCTTCCACACAAGAGAGAAGAGCTCAGTCTCCAGAGGAAAATGTTGGCATTATTTGTTTCAGCAAACCACGAATATTTTAAATTTGTGCGTTTCATAACAACGTTTCTTAAGAAGAGACACCTGCCGAGCTGCCAACCATTAAAGATCACCGTTTTTAGAGCAATAAGTGACAAAACCAGCTGTGTCTTCTAGTGGCTGTTGTTTGTCACCAAATGTGGGTTTTTCTTTGGACCTGTTGTTGCGTTTCCATCGTGCATAACAGGAAAATTAGCTGTTATTTACAGAGACATCGCTGCATTTCTTCTGAGGAAAGTGCCACGAAAAGCTGTCTTCACGAGACATCGCTTTGTTTCGTGCTGGGACAGTGCCACAAAAAACACTTGTTTTTCTTACCAGGACAGTGCTGTTTCCACTGGGGATAGTGTCACAAAAAGCTTCTTTTTTTTTTTTTTTTAATAGAGACATTGATGTGTTTCTTGCTGTAATAGTGCCATGAAAAGCAGTTTTTTACTGAGACATAACTGCATTTTCTGTAGGATAGTGCGATTTTAAGCCTAAATGCGATCTCTTTTTAGCCATAACCAAGTGTTTTTTGTGCCTTGAGCACATTATGACCAAAGAGGTTGTTGAAACATAAAGTTTTGTTATAAAGTTTTAATGTATCTCCTACATAATGTCGTAAAAAATGTTACATATCTGTGGTTTGCAGAAATGCACTCACAGTGCAAACATTTGTTTTGGCGGCTTGGTTTCAGAGAGAGACNACCAAAGAGTTGTTGAAACATAAAGTTTTGTTATAAAGTTTTAATGTATCTCCTACATAATGTCGTAAAAAATGTTACATATCTGTGGTTTGCAGAAATGCACTCACAGTGCAAACATTTGTTTTGGCGGCTTGGTTTCAGAGAGAGACCTTAACTTACCAGACTCGTTAAGAGTTTGCAGACTGTAACACAACGAGCAGTCTAACAAATCACTGTTCTCAGGTATTAATTAATCTAACGATGCAGTACTATTGAAACAGCAATTAAGAATGCATTAATGTTTTGTGAGTAATGAGTACCGAAAACAAAAGACTAAGTCTCTTTATTGAAAATAATGGTGATTTGTCATTAATGTCGCCACATTAGCTCTTATTTATATACTGACGTGTGCCAAAGTTTTATGAAAATAATGAAACCTAACAAAAGGAAGATTGTTTTACTGAGCACAAAAAGCAATTTGATGATTAGTGACCAAGCAATCACAACATGTACTAAAGTACGGCCAGTTTTTACAATAGAGACAGAGATTAGGGTTCATACGAGGTGTTTAAAGTGCTTGAATTCGACACTCAAAAATGTAATACCTTGAAAATCAGGCATTTTTTAACGTACTTGAATAAAATTGAGAGGAGAACAGAAGGAAAAATTATTTTATGAAATGTACAAGAAAGATGTTTCCAAGAACGGCTGTTTTTGCGATTATTTTCCAGTGCTGTATGAGCTCGGAGCACCAACGGGTCGATTAACACCAGCAGATAATCAGCACCAGGTTTTTTGCTTCTTAACAGTAAGATTGATGGTTCTGGATACACCAATTTCATCCTTGAAACTGCAAGAGTTCTTGAAAAAGTACTTCAGAGTCCTTGAATTTGACTTGTCCCTGTCTTTTATGAAATATGTATAACAGTCTTGTAAGTTAAGATCGTATAAGATTAGACTTTTTATAAACCCACAACGGCGTACTTCATTACAGCAGCTCAAGAGTCAGAAGCAGAGAAAAATGCAAAAAAGTGATATGAGTGCAAAAAAGGATAAAATATCACAAAATCCAAATTAGATCATATTTAAAAACAACTATAAAATATAAAATCTATATTCACTATACGCATCTTTTACTTATACGTATACTGTAAGTTAAAAAACATGACATATACACATTTAACCTTCCAGAAAAACCTTTGTCCTAGCCAAGACGCGGCAACAAAAGTTACAGAAACATGGAACAAATACAAAATCAAAATATACAATTAAAAAAAACTATTATAAAATACAAAATAAAGTTAACAACACACAATTAAGTTACCACAAGGAAGGACTAAAAAGTATGTTACTATATGTTATTAGTAAACTATAAAAAGACAGTTAAAATACCAGCTAAGATGCAAAAAATACAGAGGTCCTGCAACCAAAAAATGTGTGTGTGTGTGTGCAAATATATGTATATATAACGCAGACGTTTGTGCTGATTGTCTTTCCCTGAGAAGTCAAAAGTGCGCCTAGCCTCTAGAAACACTGTAAAAACTTTAAAAACAAGACATTTCAGCAGCTGACAAGATACCTCTTGAGTCACTGATATTGATCAACCAGCCTATTGCTACCACAGATTTATTTGGATCATTTTGTGCCATGGGACAGTAAAGGTCTTGTTCATTGCACCTTTGAAACCTCCCAGATTTAATTTGATTGTGCAGATAATTGGTTTTTCTGCAGGTACCACTGCAGGCCTGGTGCCGACACACACAGTGATCTGTAGCCCATTCAGTCCGGTCCATTTGATTCAAACTATCCGTTTGACTCAAAAACTCTAATTAGGACAAGAGCAGCGTGTTATTCCAGGGCAGAAAACTGATGCAACATTCCTCTGAGGAATCCTCATCAGTCCCTCAGGTATTTCTGAAATCTCCAGTTGTAATATTCCTGTAGGGATATTTTTGGTTGCCTGGGCAGTCTCCAACTAAAATGTATTATACAATCACTGTGCTTCTTTTTCATGAAACAAAATGTAAAATCCAATGCGGGGGCTCCTGCCTGTGAAATGATCAGTAATGCTGACAGTGTAAATATCACTCACTGATTCTTTAAAGAGCTCCTCTTCACAGTCGTCTCTCTGCGTTTTATACTAAGACGTTAGACGAGCTCGTTTCTAGTCTGCACAACATGTAGGCAACCTTCCTCCCACCACACACACATCACGCACATTCACCTCTTGCACTTCATTGAGCATCCACCTCAGTCAGCACCAGGGGGAGTTGTGAGGTCAGAAATAATAAGAG
The DNA here is from genome assembly GCF_008729295.1 of Plectropomus leopardus. NCBI lineage: Eukaryota > Metazoa > Chordata > Actinopteri > Perciformes > Serranidae > Plectropomus > Plectropomus leopardus. Next base: position 3,664,404 of record NC_056463.1, read on the forward strand.
GTGATAGAGTGAGGATGGAGGGGGCCTTGTTACACGCGAGTTTAGATGCACTTTGAACTGGAGCCAGAGCTGCAACACGGCTGCGTCTGTTGACAAAACCCTCCTTTATCTTATACTAAAAACACACACAGTGAATGCATTCAGCATGCTGAATTCATTTAACATTTAAATATGAAAGATTTAGTGAAGTGGCATGACATTTTAATGCTCATCCTGCGAGTCATAACATACATTTATTTAAAAATAACCCTTTTATTTATCACTGCAGTAAAGACTTTTAACACATTATGAAGATGCATGCATAAAAATGATATGAATATCATAAAATACTAGTTTCTTTTGTATAATTATACAAGAAGATCATTAAAACTGGAGGATAAAGTCATAAGTTGTAGACTTTTAACACTAAAGTGTGAGTGTTATTGATGCATTGACCTTTTAACCTGTATGATGGAAAGTTTTGCATCAGTGGACAGGAGGAACATTTTATTTAGTCAGGGACACTTGTCCCTTTGAGACTGGGATTAATGACAGTGATTGCATAATGTTGCATTAGCTCACCTGTTCAGTTCACATAGGGCTGGGCTATGAGGTAAACATCAATATTGCAATCTCATAGTGAATATTTCTGCATTACACTATGTGTGCAAATATGAAAAAAACAGTTTTTTTAGAGTGATTTACTGCCACCTAAATATTCCCTTTGCTGACCTCCAGTGGGTTAACGTCTAAACTTGCTGACATCACTGTTGGATGATGGTCACAGGTGTACCATCGGTGTTGCTGGGTGTGGTCAACAGGTGAAACAGAATTGAAACTCTCAACCAGAGAAGGCCGTGAATCTCTTTTCGTTTTGATGTTAAAGGGAAACTCCTGATTTTAAACATCAGAGTCTGTTTACGGGTGTTTGGAAGTACTACTGTGTATTTGAAAAACAGACCTTTCAACTTTTCTCCCTGTAGAGTTTCCGTGTGTTATTACTAGGTGAGATTTCATCCATAATTTTGAATGTTTTTTTTTTTTTTTTTTGCACATTTAAAAAAAGGCTGTATGAAAAAGCAAAGCATTTTAAAAAAAAATCTAGAAATAACAAACATTATTGTACATCCACTGTCCTCCTTTGTTTGAGGTTTTAGTGGTTTAACTGGTTATATATTCTGTTTGTGCCCTCTTTTGCAGTGGCACCTGCTACACCTGAATCGTGTTGCATTGTGGGCAATGTAGGCACCGGGTTCTGTCAAGAAAGTGAAATGCATGGAATAAAAAACACAATATCTCTGATTCTGCTGCAGTAACAATCCTTTCTGCTTTTTTCAGCCCGTCCATCATGAGTCATAACAGTGCAATGCTAAATCAGTGGAGCACTTTGAAGTCTGTGTTCGACTGTTTTATACATCAAACAAAATTCTTCAGATGTGTAAAACAGAACACAGAATAAATTATTCTCTTAGCTTTTAATACCATTTTGTAAAAAGATAACACAATGTGATCAACACCTCATGATTCAGATATTTGTTCATTTAGATATCCTTAAAAAATGTTATTTTTTATTTTTTGCATTAATTTTATAGGACAGGTTAAGCGTTAAAGGGGGAGAGAGAGAGGGGACAACATGCAGCATCGGGCCGAGGTTGGATTCGAACCCGTGGACCCTGCAGCGAGGACACAGCCTGTTTACAGATATCTAAAAAATCTGACTGTTTTTCAAGGCATAACACAAAAAAATGCAGTTTAGAAAAGTGAGCTTTAGACCCAAAATGAAGGAAGATATGGCATTTAAATAAATAAATAAAATGTTGGATTTTTTATTTCCAATTAAACGTTGCCAGGATTTATTCTGGTGACTTGTGTAAAATGTATCAGGTGGGTGGGGTTGTGCTGGAGTACTAAGCATTTTTTTACAATCTTGGCCACAGTCCTAAAAGACGACAGCAAACGCGTTCTGAATGATGTGTTAATGAGATATTTAACAAACAAAGGAACACAGATGTGCTAATGAAATACATAAAACAAGAGCTATGGAGTAAGATATAAACAGAAAGCAGAGGACAGTGAAGAATCATCAGCGGTCGATACACATAAACACACCTACCACCTACATCCACACAGAAACATCCAGCACAGTCACCAAACAAAAGTCTTGTCCTTGGCAGCGCTGTGGAGGCGTTTGTTTAGACCTGATAGAAGGAGGGTGAAAACGTGAGCGTGGGGTGATGCGGTGTGTTCAGGACCTCGCTGGGTGCTTTTTTGCATGCGACACACAAGGATTTTTAAAGGAGTCTGTTCCTGCCAGCGACTGCAGCCTGGGTACAGTAGCAGATGGAGGAGTGGAGGCTCTGCACTGAGCGGAGCAAGGTGTGACTGAGTGGGTTTGTGGATGCTGTCAGTCCCATTATGACAGTGTTTACGGCGTGTTGATAAAAAACTCTGTTCCGCAGCTCAAAACCAATGACCCCTGACACAAATCAGTGATGTCAGCAAGATGTACGGCTCTGAGCTGCTTTATGTGCGGCTTCATATAAAGCTTGTTTGAGCTGTTACACCCAAATGAGCTTTTCTTTTCTTTTTTTTTTTTTTTTTTTTATAGTTGTGCTCAGAGTTATGAACCAGAAAATCATCCTGGGCACTGAAACCTTCACCTCGTCCATCACTCCAAAATTGACTCCCTGTGGACATTAACGTGACAGCACGGGGCAGCTAGGCCTTCTTTTCTTCTGACAGGGGGAAAGATACACAATGCACACTAGGACATCTGTAACAGGCCCATAATTTTAATAATATTCAAATATGCTCAAAATTCCTCTCTCAGTTTATTGTAGAAAATATAAATAACAAAAAAAACGACAGACAACTGTGCACCACCATCCAAAAAAATCATTAGTAAATTTAAAAAAATCATAAATAAACTTGACAAATTACTGCTATTATTACTACCTGTTCTAATGGTGTGTTCACACTGCATGCGCTGCCAATTATTATTATTTTTATTATTAGTAGTAGTAGTAGTATGTATGTATGTGTGTGTGTGTGTGTGTGTGTGTGTGTGTGTGTGTGTGTATATATATTTTTTTTAGTATTTTGCAGCTTGCGAATATTCGCCCTTTACAAATCTGCTAACGCTTGTGCTACCTCACTAAGGTTAAAGGTTAAAGCTAAAGCCTGCCTTGGTTTGCACTAAAAAGTACAACCAATAGCTGAAATAAGTTGATGTAAACAAGGTAAACACAGAGGCTTCTTGCTGTGAACCAGCATTAACCGAAACGGAAACACTCTTTCATTTACAGCAGCAAATAACTGCTTCACTCCTTCCATTGTTAACTTTCCACAATAAAAGACCAACTTAAATTACTCAGAGCATTTTGCTTAGAAGCAACTAAACGAAATAGCATACACGAGTCACAAATACATATTTTCAGAACTTACCATGTAGTCCTTTGGCTTTGCTCACTAATCTCTTAAACACTTTTCTTTTTTGTTCGGTCTCTGCACAGTACTGACGCTGAGTGTTGGTACTCGCGATGCTCTCATGCGGCAACAGTGTTTGTCGACGTCCAACACTGTACTCTCTCTGTTTCATCACTTTGAAATATATAGATTAATGAAAAATTAGAATGTAATATGAGTGTTAGTTCGATTATATCACTGTCGATTTTGACAATTTTTGTAAAGTGTCTTGTAAATTCTAATTTAATGCAAGGGTGTGGGTTTTGTCTAACATAGCTGGGCACAGATGACATTTAGGGTTTGTGGGTCCTCTGTCAGAAAACACTTCATTTTCCACATTCTGGTGAATTTTAAAGCACCAATTTGTGCCTTTTCTGCATATATTTATGGTGTAAATCAGGGGCAGATATGCAAAAGGCCCCACCACCTCTCCCACATGAGAGCAAGACACACAGACTTTATAGTTTAGTTGTTTTGTGTCATTGCTGGCATCTCTTTGTACTTGTAAGGCGTCTTTTTGCAGTTTTGTATCTCTTTGTAGTTGATTTTTGTCTCTGTGAGGTGTTGATTTTGGTCTTTTTGTGCTTCTTTGTGGTTGTTGAGCCCCTTTTGTAGTTATTTTGTGTCCCTTTGCAGTTCCTTTACATCCCTTTGTGGCAATTTTGAGTATCTTCCTGGTCAGTACGTGTTAAATTGAATGACCGTGTCCCCCTCAGTGTTGACTCCATGGCTACAGCCTTCATCTATTGTTTTCTTTAAACTTGCTGCAACAAAAGTTGGCTATTTTTAGGACCATGACATTGACATTACCTTAAAAGTCCTACCTGCCCTTTGCAGACTCCAGCCTCATTGTGAGTAAGGTGTTTATATAATTAGCATATCAATAGTTTCAGCTCCAAACTTAATAAATCACTTTTCAGTGCAGATGCACTCATTTTAAGAAGAATTACCAGCTGCTGTACAGACTCGTCAGAAAATGACTAATGATGTGTTCTTCTCTGAATACAAGATTAATCAACTATGACTGGTGTTCATTAAAGCACAAAATGCATACAAACAATCATGTGTTTTAGCTAGAAGAAGTGGTGCCTTAGAGGACGAGGGTGACACACTGTGAAAGTCCTTGCAGCGCTGTGAGGCAGGTATATGGCAGTTCGGCAGGATACCGGAGTCCCTGGTGGCTGCAAGGGCAGACGGAGCAGCAGTCGGATGAACCGTGGCTGCTGCCCAAGTACTTATATTCTACTGTCACTGCAGACCGTCCAGCCTGTGGTGCAGTGCTAACTTTTTACTGAATGCAGCACACTACAGAATTTCTCAAAAACAGACAGCAGCAGGCTCGGAGGCTGATTCAGCTGTTTGAAAACTGTGTACATTTAGTCCAGGGCTGCACTCAAGTACAATTAGAGGTACTTGTACTTTACTAGAGTAGTTCTGTATTACTTTGTACTTAAAGTATGTTACTTTGCAGATTTAGAGTTTTAAAAGGGTTTTTTCCTCGAAGGGCTGAGGTGTTTCCCAGAACCATTTTCTTCTGAAGACCTCTTTTTGGAAGAAAGACTTCTTTAAGGATAGTTGAGTCAGGGGTATTAAAAGATCCTCACCCCCACATATCGAAATGTTTACCCATGTTTAAATTGATATTTTTAAATGTAGATCTTTTTGAAATCCTCAAAAAATTTATTTTACACATGTTCTGCCATATTGGACATCATCTATAATACCACATAGTCTGACGAAATACTTGCCAATTTGTATTCTGCACCAATTTGGACTTGAGTTTTGGTTCCCAGCTCTACTGTTCTGTTGAAATAGAAAAGGCTGAAGTAGAAGCAGTGATTTCATGAAATCTCCAACACCTGAAAATGTGATTGCGAGCCAGTAGTGTGCTGGACCACATCAACCCCCCAGTCCTTTAGGCTGCAGGCTGCTGGATGTGGTTCCCTTTGCCACCAGGGTAACCTGGTGAACTAACGGTGCATTTGTACTAAGAAGTCAGAATTTCCAAATTCCAGGTTGGAAATTTTAATTTAAACACCCCCTATAGTTCGATTGACAGTTAAGAACCTCGGCAACCCTGATCTCAAAAGCTAGTATGGTTTCTCCGTGCATCGACAGTCGTGAAAGCTGTAGTGATATACTGTTTATGAGCACTTCTGATTTATTCGTGTCTCATTAAAACCGTCACACACAAAGTTCTGTCTAACTTCTATCTGTGGAAGTGTTGCAACAGTGCTTGTGTGAGCCAATAATATATTTATTTAGTGTAGTATTGCTACTTTTTTTAATTGATTTGAATATTCCCTCCACCGCTGGATCCAAGTGAAAACTAAATTGCACATCATTAATAACAAGGATGTTTTGGGGAAACGTTGGAGTTGTAGATTTATGATTCAGCAGATAGATTATTCATACAGATCGAGAGTGCAGATGAGGTTCCCAGCTGTAGACATTGATGTATCAGTTTTGGGATCAAGCACAAAAATAAATAACGTAAAGCTACTGTGGGAAACTTTTTTGACTTTTGCATAAGGTTGGGATCAAAAAAGACACTGATAGTTTGTCTGGATGTAAATGATGAATGGGCTGAAAACATAAACTGTGCCAGTACTCCCTGAGATGGTTTCATCGTTAAATAAAACCAAAAAAAAGAAACGTTAGAGTATAACTACGTCCAAAATTGTGCCTTTAGTTGATTTAACCCATTCATAACTTTTTTATATAGCACCATTTAAAACAGGGTTAACAAAGTGTTTTGAAAAACAAGGCAAAGCAAAAGCAAGAAGGATTTCTTGCAGAGGCAACATAACTGTAAGAGCTACACAATAATGCCGAATTAAAGCCAGACAAAATAGAGAAACAATGACGAAAAAACTAAATAATATGATAATAAATAATAAGATTAAACAATAACAACCCATACAAATAAAAGTAAATACTATTCAAAGAATGGCATTTTAGGAAGCAGCAAACACAAAAATAGTAGTACTAATAATAGAATTAACACAATCAAGACAGAATAAAATATTTTAAAAAATGATAAATTAAGAGACTAATTTAGATGAATTAAAATAGATGACATCATATTAAAACAGGAAGTACCAACTTTTTTAATCCCATCCCTTCTCCACAAGTCACTGGATTTTTTTTTTATTTTTTTATTTTTGTTGTATTCTATTTTTAACTAGCTTCATTATCAATTTAAACCTTTATGCCAATTAAATTAAATTAATCAAATATCTACAATTTGTGATGATTATTTACAGAAAAAGGACAAAGATAAACCAGGAAAAATAACTAAACAAACAGCTGCTCATAAACTAATAAATTTGATATAATTGATAAAATTGAGGTAAAATATTAAGGTGAAAAACTTTTTTTGTCGTCATTAAATTCGCAGAATTTGCACATTTGCATTGTGTGTGTGTGTGTGTGTGTGTGTGTGTGTGTGTGTGTGTGTGTGTTTATGCCTCTAATCTGCTGTTAATACTCTGGAAAATGACAATGGTATTCGAATGACTGATGCTTCTGTCAGTGTTTTCCATCTCGCTGTGGGGGCAGTTTTATTTTTATATGTCTGTGGTCCATTTAATCCGTTCACCGATGTAATCTAGACAAGATGTCTGCAGATACGGACTCGCAGCTCCTCGTGTGTCGAGGGAAAGGCCTTGAGCCGTGGGCGACCCCCAGATCTGATGAGGGAAAGATTTGCTCGTGAGTCTAAACAGGTGGGAAAATAGCACCCAGCCCCAAGGTTAGATAGATTAAAGGATTCATGTGCGGCACTATTTAAGTGACAGAGAGGACGGCTACAAGTTGACAGCTGCTGCAGATGTTGAGAGAGCGACAGAAGAAACGAGACGTGCAACGCAACTTCAAAGCAACAACGGAGCTCTTCAGGTAAGTTTCAGTTTCACATTCATGTAAATTAACTCGTATTGAAAAGAAGTCCGATTTATCTTTATAGCTAGATTGGTGTCATTTAGGTGAACTGACCCTTTATGTCCCGATAGAAAGTCTACAGGGTGAAAAAAATCTGAAGGACAAGAAGTTATTTCTGTAGGTAAACAAACTTCTGTACTCCCAAAATGAATTTGGCACCGTCCTCTTTTCCAAAGTCAGTTTCCTTGTACTTCATTCAAAAACCGTTCACAAGCTTTTCAACCCTTTTGAAACCTGAGCAAATTCGTTTGATTGGGGAAAAAACATGGGGAAATGGCAATTAGCAACTTGGCAAGAAATGTCCCAAAAATTACAACATTTTTTTTTAAAACAAATTGGTAAAAGTTGACAAAAAAACTTGAAAATTAGTTTAAAAGGGAAAGGGTATTAATGGAAAATTATCACACAAAAAACTTCGGCAAAATGTGCACAAAAATATATTTAGAATTGTTATTAAATATTTTAAATTATGTCCCAGAATAAGATGTATACTTACTTAAATTTCAGCACTTTTTTTTTTTTTTTTTTTTTCATTTTTCATGGTGTTTATTTTCTTCTTTTTTTTGTAACTTTTGGGCCATGTTTTGTTAACTTGCTTATTGCCATCTCCCCATATGTTTAAAAGAAGGGTCAGGTCTGAAAGTTATTATAATTACTTATGTGACTACACAAGATCGTTTCGGCTTTCAGTTCTTGTATTATGTCTAGTTTTTTTCTTTATGTCTGTAATGTTTTTTCAAATATAGTTATGTTATTATAATTACTTATGTGACTACACAATATCGTTTCGGTTTTCATTTCTTTTATTATGTCTAGTTTTTTTCTTTATGTCTGTAATGTTTTTTCACATGTAATTTTAGTGTTTAGTTTTAGTTAACTATAATAACCTTCATACATGCTACTAACAGCACTGTAATAATAGTTTTACAAACGTATCTACTCAAAGTCTGTTTGAAAAAGCCTGTCTGCTCTGGATATGGTTAAGACACTAATCAAAGTTGATTTAAATTTGTCCATATAAGTGCAAAGGTGTTTCAAGTAGATACAAAATTTTACAAAAACACAAAACCTAAATATTAACAGACACATTAACTTGTTGGATGGTTTCAAGTGTCTTGACGTGAGACCTGATCCCCTCTTGTGGCAGGCATTTGTGCTGCACCCGGCAGAGGATGCAGCTGGTTGTCATGGCAGCAGTGCTGGCAGTGGCGGGGGCGGGGTCGGGCTGCGGCTCCAGCTGCCATCTGACCACCATCCGCATCCCCGTGGAGAGCTGCGGCCGCACCGAGTCCATCTACACCACCATATGTGCAGGACAGTGTTACTACGAGGTGACGAATCATTCAAACTCTCAACACACAGACAGTTTTTTTATTTTTATATTGAGAAAACGTGCATTTATTCTCTGCTTCACTGTATAAAACTGTCACTGTATGAATATCATTACAGTGTTTAGAAACATTAGGGAATACTTTGTATATGATATAATATCAAGGGCTCAATACAACTTTTTAACAGATTTCACACAAATAAAACAAGCAGAGACAATTATGTTTAATCGCAGAATAAAAAGAGACAGGATCTAAGTTAAACGGATCATTTTATGACCATATAAATTATAGATATATTAACATTCTGAACAACTTAAAATGCAAGGCATTTTGCATGCTCCTCAACTTAACAAAATGTGGCCTTTTTGGAAGTTAAAACTTTCTCAAATCTGGAACATGCAATGATGTAAAAAGACCTGCTGCATGTTTTCTGTAAAGCTGCTTCTTAAAATTGCTCCCAGGTTTATTATTTCATATATAAAATGATATAAACTAACCTTTAGCAGCTTCTGAATGACCTTTTAGATTTAGATGTGGTTTGTTAAAAGACCTGTCAATAAAGCAAAGATGATAGCAGTTTAAGATAATCTGTTCGAACTTTTAGTGGCTGGAAAACCACTTTGTGCTTTTTCTCTTTATTGTTGTGGGTAATTGTCTGTATAAAGCACTCAAAGACACAAAATAATGCACGCACTTGATAAGACTCAATTTGAAACAGAGAAATGCTCGAACACATTCAAATCTAATAATTGATGTAATGAAACACTTGGAACGAGAGAAATTAAATTTTCTCAGGAAACACAAGAGATTTTTTTTTTTTTTTTTTTTTACAAAATTTGGCAACCTATTATGTGATATCTTCTGACAAGAGTTAAGATTGCATCCATCACCCTTCTTTAGAAAAAACCCCTTTTTATTTTTATTTATTTATTTATTATCTCTCTTTTTTATAGACTTCATTTTAATTCCTCTTTTTTCTTGATTCAATTCATGCTGTGCACTATTGCTGTTATTATACTTTGTGTGTGTGCACGTTTATCGGTGTAGAGAGGTTTGTTTTGCAGCGTTATTAAAAATCAATAGATACAGTTTAATAATAATAATAATAGAAGTCATAGAAGATTGAAGTCATTAAAATTATACAGTGATAAATAATTGCAACCTGCTGACTTCAGCCTGCAACAAGTGAAAAGTTTATCATTTTGATGTGAAAATAAATCTGTACAACAACATTAGTTTGTAATCTTTATCTTGATTACTGTAGACTCATGCACGTGCTGTTCACGTTCAAACTGTGAGGACAGGTCATACAGAAGTTACGTGATTGTTTACTAAAGATGGATCATGCCATAGGAAATCATATACTCTGCTGTCATAACGTTTTTGTGTATAATTCTGTACTGATAAGGCGGATGCTACTCAGTCATCTATGATTTTAAACAATGAGGTTTGTAAAGCTATGAGATGCTTTTTTATATCTCTAGTCAGAGGACATGCTAAGTTCCTCCTGATAAGGTTTGTTTATTATTTAAAATGCTTTGGATTAAAGTTTCTTTTCTTCAGATACTCATTTGTTGAATCATTCATGGTCGTGTGTTGGTTTTGGTTGGCAGGACCCGGTCTACCTCGGCCCTGATGACTGGCCTGAACAGAAAATCTGTAATGGGGACTGGACCTATGAGGTGAAACACTTTAAAGGATGTCCAGTGGGCGTCACCTACCCTGTGGCCAGAAACTGCCAGTGCACCGCGTGTAACGCAGGAAACACGTACTGCGGACGCTTTCCTGGAGACATATCCAGCTGTCTGTCCTTTTAAAGAAACCTCTGTGTCTTTTTTCTTTGTGTCACATGACTTGATATTGAAATAAACAGGTATCACTTAATTTTTTGTCTGTCTTTTTTTTTTCATTAAGTTTTAAATGTGTCCTTTAATATCTCAGCTGTCTCTAATCAAAATCATCAGTCACACATTCCAACCTGCTCCGCTCTGTCGTCATTAACGCCTGCGACAATTTGTCAACACTGATGAAATGTCACAAGTCAGTGCAGGAGAGAAATTGTCTGTAGATGCTGCGGCGAGATAGCAGAGTGACTTTAAAGTCATAAAGGCCGACGGAGAGATTAAACGTCCCACCAACAGTTTCCTGCTTTGTCCCGAACGAAGCGTCTGACCCCTAAAATTCAATCATCCTGCCATCTAAGTTTTCATGCTGAGAAAGGGAGGTCATCCTATAAGAAAAAGAGCAGGCCTCACCTCTTTTCTGACAGGTGGAAATGAAAATATAGAGGTTGCAGTATATCCGACAGCTCCCCTAAAGCACCTGCTGATCAGCGGCTCTCTTCAGTAGGCGACACTAAATTTAGAAACAGCTCAGCAGGCAAAATCTTACATATTTGTTTCTGTGCTTGTGCCATTATTGCATTGGGCCCTAATGTGTGATGCTGCTGCTGCTGCTTTTTATTTTGTCTGCACTTTTGTTAAAGGAAGAGTTTCACATTTTTTGGGAAAGATGCTCATTCGCTGTGTAGCTGAGTGGTACATGGAAGGATCTTTACCGTGTTGATTAAACATGAATATGATCGTTAGCTTAGCATAAAGGCTGGAAAAAAGGAAGCAGATGCAGTTCTGCATATAATCCCCTAATACCACAACTTAACTTTTTTCAATTTTGATTTTTATTGTTTCCTTCAAACACCAGAAAGAGCTGTATTAAACTACTACATAGATCACTCACCTGCTCCTAAGAATGACAACACAAGACAGTACAAATACAACTAAATAAACTGAAACATTAACACAATCCAAACAAAAGACAGTACATATTAGAGAAGACGTCTTTATACATACTCATGTACAAATACTGTTAAAGAAGAGTGAAGTAAATGAGAAAAAATATGACAATAATAATAACAACAACTACAGAATTAGGAAGTTGAGCGCCTTGTCTGGAAGGAAACTATTTTCTTGTTTCTCCTAATCCCACCCAACCCAGCCAACTTGTCATTTTGATCGCAAAACAAGCATTTGCAAACTCTCAAACAACTTCTGCACCATAAATCAAGTCTCGTATAACCAGTCATATGCTCGGTACTGCCTAAACACATGCTTTTTCCCCTCAAACATTACAAATTAAAACTCATCTTCAGGAGCACACAGCGTGCACTCCCCATAAGTTGAAGTGCTGTACTTTGTAATGTTTTCGAGGAAATGCATTTGTTCGGTCTGGTTCTGCCTCTGCTGTTGTATACTGAGCATCCGACTGGATAAATGAGGCTTGGATTATACTGCAGGAGTTAAGTGAAAGTTTGTAAATTGCTTTTTTTCATAATTTAGTTTCTGAGTAGTTTAGTTAAGCAGTTAGTTGTTCAACATTACAACAGTTCGTGAAGAATGTGCCTTTTTAGGATTCTGCATACGAGAAAACCAAAGTTTTCCTCCTAAATTAACCACTGTGAGTAAATTTCATCAAACTCTCGTATATATACATATATAATGCCTGCGAACACATCGACAGTTTTTCAAATATTGCCGCTCATTAGCAGTCTTGCAGACATATTGACCTCATATGATGACTCATCGAGAACATGAGTTATTTGTTCGCTTGTAACAAAAGTCAGACCACATCAGTGAAACCAGTGCATGCTTTTGTTCTGCAGAACTTCTTTTTTTGTTTTATCTCAGATTTATATTTTTTTTCTCTCGAAAAATAAAAAGGCAGAACTGACGAACATCTTTGCAGAGAAATGAAAAGAATAATATATTATCCCTCTGCCCTGAAGTCCGCCGCAGACAGTCGTTGTTTCTGTGATACAGTCAGGAAACGGCTTGATTCTCGCCAAAAGCAGGTGCAGCTCGAGTCTGCAGATTGTTAGCATTTTATTAATCCAGAGACACGGAGAACCTGAGGCCCCTGCTAATGACACAGCACTCACTCATTAACACGAGGAGCTGTTAATTACAGTGTTGTAAAGTGGCAACGTACCGGCCTCATCCTAATGTGATCTCCTTCAGTATCGACAGCATCTATTTCAGGCTGAGGGTGAAGGAAATCATTCACAAAATCATCATTTTATGATTTATTGTAATTGTTCATGTTTTGCTCTGAGGTGAAGTCATGATGATGGGCAGGACCATTTGTTTCACAGTAACATCTTTTTTTCATCTAGGTGATGAAATATTTATTTTATTGCTTGAGAAATGGAATATTGAAGCTAAAATATGAATAATAGAGAAAATAGTGACACTACACATGCAAATACAGGCATGTTGTGACGTACCATCTTTTCCTTATTTTGACATTTTTTCTCATAAATGTGTACTTGAGAAATTTAGTATTGCATTACCATAAACCCTCGCAAGAGTCTGATTAAACAAATATTACATATTACAATAGACAGAGAGATATGAGACATATATATATATGAGATATTCTGACCTAATATGTGTCCAACTCCAAAAGCAGCAGATCGTTTTCCAATAATGCAGCTCAACTGTGTCTTTCATCAGACATCATCTGTATTATTTCTTCAAACAAACTCAAACTGGCTGAGTAGTGCTCCTTCATGAGTTCTCATTACAACAGCTGTTTCAGCATGATTATTTAAAAAGGTTTTTGCCATAAAGTCTAAACTGGAGGGGATTTAAATGTATTTAACTGTAGAAAACCTGTATTCAAATGGCATCAGTTTCAGTATTAAAAGCCAAAGTGCCGCCCTAAAAACGGAGACAATCAATGACTGTTAAAATGCAATGAAACAGAACAATCAGTGACAGAAAACAGGGTTTGAAAATAAATACGATTTGGGAAGATAACATTATATTTCCTTTAAGACAGCAGCATAGAGGAGCAACTCCAGGAAGAAAATATGTCAGAAAGGGAGCCGAAGTATTTCTCAGACAGATAAGTCTTCAGATTGTTGTTTGGAGGTAAAGGAGTTGAGCGTAGATGGAGCGACCCTGCAGGCGAAGCTGCTCTAAGCTGCTTGTTGTATCGGAGTAAAAGCTGGCATGTAGAGAAGGACTTTGGCCTGGGGACGCTGTTTTTCTGAGCCTGAACCGTATCACAACATCAACATTTTATATTCCAACACAAACACCTCAAGGTACACAGCCAGCTTTTTCAGACACATGGCCTAAATTTACCTTCACTTGTCCAGGCATAAAATCCTCATGTTGGGGTGAAGATGACAATAATTTATCTATCTGTCTGTCTATCTATATCTTTATATCTTTATATATATATATGTACATCAAGCTTTTAAAGCTTTAAAAAATATTGTACATTTATATGATTTTCACTGAGTTTTCTTTTTGAACTGACATCAGTCCTAATCATAAATATGACATATTCATTAATTTTCAGAATTTTAACTCCTTATATGCCAGGTTTTTGTCATGATGCCACTATGTTTTTAAATGGAAAAAACACCCCCCACAAATAACAAATTATTTTCAATCTATTACATGCTAAATACATTTTTTCTTCTTTTTTGATTATCACAGTCTGGGATATGTCAAAGATTTGCAGCAACGTTAATTGTGACAGTGCACCTAGTGGAAACAGCATGTATTTTCTCCATACGCCAGATATGGTGAAAATGACGTCATCATGTGGAAAATAGTAAAAATTATAAATTCTTAGACAAAAGCTCAAAATGACACCCAGAAATAAAACAATGCATGTTTTAATGCGTTGATGGCTGTGGCATCAAAAATTGCAGTTTGAGTCGGTTTCAATTGAGCATTTTTTGCAATTAACAGTATGAATGTAACAATTTTGTTTCCACAGTGAATTTTAGACTTATTGTAAGAGCTGAGCTGCAAATTCCAAGATAAAACAATCTTGCTCACAATCTTGCCAAAACGTATAGCATATGCATGAACACAGCCAAAATTTTTGAAAAATTAAGAATGCAAAGCACATCAAATGCACCAAACAGGCCCTGAGTGAAGTTAGGGCGAGTCAGGATCCAAGTTTTATTTAGAAGTCCACACATCCTCTCATTTATCAAATGTATGCAGTTATATTGGAGAGCCAATTACAGCCAACAGTGGCACACATTATCCACCCTAATATAAAATTTTATCACCACAACTTGATTATTTCTGCATAATATCCCAAGAATCACCGTCCTTCAGCCTGAGGCGAGGACAGAGAGGCTGAGTGAACGAGGTGTGTTCGCTGTAGTGCAGTCATTGTTTCAGAGATGCTGTAAAAGGGAGAATACCTGAATTATAATCCAGGTACATTCTGATCCTGGAGGACTGAGTGCTCGACACTGGTGTGCTTGTCTTGTTTTGTCGGAAAGAGACACAAAAGAAACATTTGGGGAGCAGTCTATACCCCACAAACTGAGTCACATGTCAGTGATCTGCTGATGTCTTTGACCAAATCCAACCACTCAAACTGACCTCCCAGTAACACCACTCTGACAAATCCTCCCTGAACAACACCTGAAGTATGTAAACCTGTCTGAGTGAGCAGAACGATATCTGTCACTGCCAGCGGCAGTGACAGATATCGGGAAATATCTGAGTGCTGCGATCACGTTCAGGGTTAGAGGACAGCAGTGTGATAAAAGAGCAAAGCAGGAATAAAATGCAATATTAACAACAACCCTTTAATACGAAGTCCATAATTAATGCACTGGTTTTTTGTCAAACTGCGTTGAATTAATGATTTACTCACAGAATAAAATATCCTCTTGCCAAGAAATCTATAATAGACAAAAACTAGGAAATCTGACCACATTACTCCGGTTCTAAAATCCTTACACTGGCTACCTGTCACTTGGAAAATTGATTTAAAAATCTCACTGTTTGTCTATAAATCATTGTGACTCAGCGTCAAAATATATCTCTGACATGCTTGTAACATATTAATCTTCAAGGGCCCTCGAGACATCTGGAGCCGGCCTACTGACATCCCAAAAGTTAATAAAAAACATGATGAAGCAACGTTTAGTTATCATGCAGCACAAACCTGGAATAACCTCGACTCTGAACACTTTAAAGTCAACGCAAAAAACGTTCCTTTATTTACACCCTACTGTACTCCACCCGGAAATTTTTAAACTTTTAAATAATCTTTTTAGCTTTACACCTCTTGTCTGCACTTTTGCCATTATTAATGGTGATATTTATTTTAATTTTTTAAATATAGTATTTTTTTCTCTTTATTATTGTAAATCTGTATCCTTTATTATGTTTTTCTATTTTATTGCTCTGTAAAACACTTTGTATTGCCCAGTTGTATGAAATGTGTTATACAATTAAAGCTACCTTGCCTAGACATGAAAAAAAACCTAATCCCAAATACCAACCAAAAAAAACACTGTGTAACTTTACATCTTTATATTTCTGTCATGTCTCTTTGGCAGACATGTGTCTTTGGCAGAGATCCTCTTCAGGACGCTCTCTGTGTCGTCCCTCAGACAGTCACAGCTTTGATTGAGCGTTGAGGACAAACAACAGAAGCAGCAGGTGGTCAGTCTGGACATTAGCAGGAGGTGGAGAGAGAGCGTCTGGAGGGAATTATATAAGTCAGACCAGAACAAAAACAAAATGAAGAAAGCTGAAAATAAAACACACACACACACACACACACACACACACACACACACACACACACACAGAGTATGTAAATTCTGCCAGTTTAATGACAAACAAAAAAAAGTTTTTCACCTTAATATTTTACCTCAATTTTATCAATTATATCAAATTTATTAGTTTATGAGCAGCTGTTTGTTTAGTTATTTTTCCCGGTTTATCTTTGTCTTTTTTCTGTAAATAATCATCACAAATTGTAGATATTTAATTAATTTAGTTTAATTGGCATAAAGGTTTAAATTGATAATGAAGCTAGTTAAAAATAGAATACAACAAAAATAAAAAAATAAAAATAAAATCCAGTGACTTGTGGAGAAGGGATGGGATTAAAAAAGTTGGTACTTCCTGTTTTAATATGATGTCATCTATTTTAATTCAGTACATACAATGTACTGAAGTGGACGTCAATTTCATAAAGAAAATAACAGGGCACTTTGCAAAATTTCCATTATTTTATCACACATGCATTAAAATATGTGCAGATTTAAACAAGAACAGGTTTCTGTGTTTGTGGGGCCATTGGCTAAATGAAAACAATTTTGTTGATTTAAATGATACATATATCACTAAGAGCATCAGCAGCATCACATTTTGCAAATATCATATTTGGCCAACAGATGTCACTTTTGGGCAGTGTATTCAGCTGTGCTTTGTCCTCAT
Organism: Plectropomus leopardus; assembly: GCF_008729295.1. Taxonomy (NCBI): domain Eukaryota; kingdom Metazoa; phylum Chordata; class Actinopteri; order Perciformes; family Serranidae; genus Plectropomus; species Plectropomus leopardus. The sequence goes on from NC_056463.1 coordinate 3,681,391, forward strand.
GGAAAATTTACTGAGCTCAGTGCTGCGGCTGAATGGGACTGATTAGTCATTCAAGTGGAACTGGCATAAGATAAGATAATCCTTCATTAGTCCCATAATCGGGAAATCACATTGTCACAGCAGCAAGGTGTGTCCAAGATGAGCAAGCAAAAAAACAAGCTAAATAGTAAAACATAGGGTGCGACAGTAAAAAAAAAAAGGTGCAATAGTAAAAAAAAAAAACAACCCAAAATGCAATTTAAAAAAACCAAGTTGCAAGAGTAAAAAAAAAAAAACAATGTGCAATTTTTAAAAAACAAGGTGCAATAGTAAAAAAGGGGGGGGTAAACAAGGGGCAATAGTAAAAAAAACAAGGTGCAAAAGTAAAAAACAAGGTGCAGGAGTAAAAAAAAAAAACAAAGTGCAGTTGTAAAAAAACAAAAGGGGGGGGGGGTAAAACAAGGTGCAATAGTAAAAAAAAAGGGGGGGGTAGAACAAGGTGCAAAAGTAAAAAAAACAAGGTGCAAAAGTAAAAAAACAAGGTGCAGGAGTATAAAAAACAAAGTGCAATTGTAAAAAAAGGGGAGTAAAACAAGGTGCAATAGTAAAAAAAAAAAAGGGGGGTAAAACAAGGTGCAATAGTAAATGAAGAAAAGTGGAATTGTAAAAAAAAACAAGGTGCATACTGGGTTAAAAATATTTACACTAATTGCAAATAGTAGATAATTGCACATGTGAAAAGATACATTTGCTCCACACCACACTGAAAGGTGGCACACGAGTGAAATGGATGTGCTGGTCTGGATGAGAAAGCTGTTCCAGTTCAGTGTTTCTCGTCCTCCAGCTGCAGCTCTTCAGCCTGAGCGGCCTCAGTTTTTGCTCCGGGGCTCCGATCAGCTGCTTTACTGAAGTGAATTTTCTCTTTACTTTTATTTATTTAAACAGGGAAGGCCATTGGGAGCAAACTCTGTTTTACAAGGACGGCCTGATTAAATTATACGCTGACAAAACATGAGAAATGTTACCGATTCTAAAGTGCGCAAATAAAGCAAAAAAACACAAAATAGCCACCGTTTACGTCAAAAAATACTCCAAAACATCAACACATGGGACATCAGTCAAAGAAAACACATGCATTCACACGCATACTTTAAAGAGAGCATCAGCTCATCAACCTTATCTAACCTTATCTCTTCATTAACCCTTTGAAACCTGGATTTTCATCACTTTCACAAGTATTCTGAGCAAATTTTAGTTTGATTACTCTTGAAAACATGGGAAAAAACGCAACGACCAACCTGGCAAGAGATGTACCAACAATTACAAGGAATTAGTTAAAGGTGACAAGGAAAATACGTCAAAATAGTTTTTAAAAAAATGAGGGAAGGATTATTAGAAAATTACCAACAAAAAAAAAAACTGGGAAAAATGTCCAGATCATTAAATTTATAATTATGATATTTTAATATTTAAAATTATGTTACAAAAAAATATATGCAGTAAATACATTTATATTTTTCAGCACTTTTTAGGTAATTTTCTTGTTTGTTTTTCATTCTTTTTTTTGGGTTTATTTTCAGGTAAATTTCTCGTTTTTTTTTTAAACAAGACATTTTTCTAATGTCTTTGCAAATTATTTTGTCCGTTTCTTGTTATGTTTTCTCTGTGTTTTTGAAAGGAAAAACAAATTGCTGAGGTTTCAAAGGTTTAACAAAAAGTCTATTTAAAATGCATTATTTGTGGCAAAGTTCATAGTTGAAAAATTAATTGGATTTTTAAAAAACGTGGATAAAGTTATTGTAGCACAGCAATATAATTCTTTGCTGCTGACAAATAAAAGTCATTAGAAGAGCACAAACCTCCCCAGAGACATCTAATCCACCTCTTACAGCTTTGGAGAAATTGAATTAATCGATCCCAAACCCTCGAGCTACAGTTGGAAATCGTCTGTGATCTCTGTTGGTTTCATAGTTATGGCTAAAAAGAGACAATAATGGCAGAGCTCCAATTTCTAAACGATACCAACCTCTTATTAATTTCTCCTTGGCCAGAAGCTAACCAGTAATTTTGTTAAAGAAATCTGGTGTTATGTTTTAGAGAAAAAAGTATCTTACACACCAAAACATGAGCCTGGGAAATTCTTATCTTCTTGCCCAGAGGTTTAAATTACTTTGTGGATTTCTTCCCGTTGTTAAATATACAAAAACAGGATGATAACTAGTTTTAGGGCTGCAGGTAGTGATTATTTTTATTACATATTTATGTGTTTTATTTGCTCTACTCATCTTTATTTTTTAAAAACCATTGTATTGTTTTCAGTGGTGAAGAAAATGATTAAGATCTTAAGATTAAGAAAAATATTTTCATAGATTAAAGTGACGTTTGTCAGTCAACTGTCAAAAACCCAAATCTCTTAAATTTACAATGATGTCAAACAAAGAAAAACATTTCAGTAACATACCAGTATTGCATTTTTAGCTCTTTTGATGGCAAAGTTTATGAGTTGGACCACTTTAGTCCAAACTGAAATGTCTCAAATGCTATTTTATCAATTGTAAGGACATTTTTGCACAGACATTTCAGTCCTCCTCTTAACTATTTAAAAAACCAGTGACATCCCAGTCAGCCTCAGCTATTCTTTGGTGCTGATTGGCAAGTTAGCTTGCTAACCAGCTAAACTAAGATGAGCATTTCATTTTGTATTTTACACATCCTTTCTTCCATTTTTTTTTTTCCAGTGGCTACTTCCCTGTGGCCCAAAATGCATTTTCCCCATCGACCACCATTATAAAAGACGCGTCTGTAAAACTGTTGACTGTTGAGTTCTATTATGATGTTTGATTCATGGAGGTTTTATATTTGCAAAACAAAAAAACTTTCATCGAGTTGAGAAAAGCAATTTAAAAATTAGTGATGTCATCACAATGTATAGTCTTGGAGCAGAGCGGGAACTCTAAACTACTACTAAACCCTACGGTGCATGTTCAGTAGGCCACATACCACGGAGGTAAACGAGGAAACTGAAAATAAGGAAAGATAATGACGTCAGTGACAGTGTTCGAATATTGCTTTGGAGCCACAGTTTGGTGCCACCTTATTGAAGTCAGGGGCTAATCAAACTGTACACTATCATATCTGTATTGTTTCACATTGAACTGAAAATTCCTTTTACAAAATTGGAAAAAAAACCACATTATGTGATTTTGGCTGAAAATTGCACATTCGTTTTTCTTGTTGATGGTCTTAAAACAGATGACTCTGTCCAGCAGTTACATATACAAAACACATTTTATATGTCCCTTAAATAAACACAGAAGCTAGATTTATTTATTTTTATTTTTTTGCGTATGCATGAAGAATTATCTACTTTTTATTTTGCGTCTATAGTTTAATATTATGCATGTTAGACTTGTCACTGTGACCATCTTACATGGTAAAACAAGCGTTTTGCTTAAGCTGTGTGTAAGTGCAGCCTTACAGAGGCGTTCGTGTGTTTATAAACTCTTAGTTTCGATTTTTGATAAATGGCAGAAGTGGTTAATAGGTTAATATTAGTTCTACATATTATTAATTGACCAATAATTTCAGCAGGACTGAATATATTAAAACAAGCTGGCGACACCTCAGATTTATGACAGCGTGTACACTTAGCTGTATACGTATGAGTGAAGGAGGGTGCAGCTCCATCGCTTCATCTCCTCTGTCAACATCCAGAAAACCTTCGACCTCTTCACCCTCGTGTTCATAGTCATCCGTGAACTCACGCCGACTCGTGTCACAGTTCAGTGTGAACACTGCAGGCTGGATATCTGCTGACAGATTTCAGTCTATTCGGGTCATCGGTGTCCTTTAATGGTGGCTGGTTTTTATCCGGCGGCTCCCCGGAGGTCCGTGCTCCCTCCTCACTAATGACTGCCGCAGCCAATATTTAGATGGACATTTTATCAAGTTTATAGACGAGTCTGTCGCTCTGCTGGAGGGAGGACGCGCTCATGTAGTGGATGGTTTTGTGTCAGGATGTGATGAATTCTCTCCTGAGTTGAATTTTATGAAAAGTAAGGACAAAATATTATTTGATGGCACGGTCCAGAGCACACTATTATCATTATCATCTTTTATTAACGGCTGTTCAGAGCTCACCGGGCTCTGCATGAACAAAGGAATATGCACTTTCCTGCGTTTGTTTTTGTATAGTTTTTGTATTGTATTCTGCTTTACAGTTTAAATTTAAGATCCAGAGCTGCAGCCCTTCACTACAACAACCACTAATTTATTCATTCCCACTGCAACTGGACTGCTTTGTGTTAGCAAATGAAATCATAGAGCCTATTAACACGACTATTGATACGCAGGGTACAAATTAAAATTTGGACCTGACAATGGAGCTTTATATAAAGTTGTAGGATTGCCAAAGTTATGAAGTTCATCCTGAGGGGAACATGGCTGTCTGTAAAAAAGTCAGGGGATTAACAGAGGCGTCAGGACAGAGCAGGGGTACTGTGCTTGCTTTGCTTGGGGGTAGGGCTGGGCGATATGGAAAAAAGTCTCATCACGATAATATTTTTCATATCAGTCGATATCGATACAATTTATCGCCCAGCCCAACTTGGGGGGCACTTTTGCAAAATGGCAGGAGGGCCAGGGGCCAGTTGCAGCAGCCCCATACATGTTTCAAGGATTTTAGGATGTTTAAAGGATTTTAGGACATTTCTCAGATTTTAGGACATTTCTACGATTGTAAGACATTTCAAAGACTTTAGGATGTTACTAGGATTTTAGGCGGTATTTTCGAACATTTACAGGTTTTTAGGATGTTTCTCAGATTTAAGGATGTTTCTAGGATTTTAGCACGTTTGCAGGACTGTAGCAAATTTTTCAGTGTTTAGGATGCTTGTAGGATTTAAGGATGTTTTGAGGATTTTAGGACATTTCTAGTATTTTAGGATGTTTTTAGGACTTTATGACATTTCTTGTATTTTATGAAGTTTCTGACATTTTAGGATGTTCTAGGATTTTAAGATGTTTCTAGAATTTTAGGACATTAGGGGCTTAACTAGGACTTCAGCTGGGGATGCGTGAGGATCCTCTACTGGCACTTTTTTTTTAAACAAGCTCTGTGTTGATGCTGTTTTATGCACAGTGGCACTTTACGTATACTAGACAGAACAAAAACAATTCCCAGTGTGAATCACTTGATTTTTATTGTGAATTAGAAAATAATTGGAGGGCCACTCGGGACCCTATTAGGGGGCCAAATTTGGCCTGTGGGCTGTAAAGTGAGTATCACTTGTGTGGCGTATAGTTAGGGACTAAAGCCTTGGGGAGCTCCAGTGTTGACAGTGACAGAGTAAAGAATATTTTCACATCTAACTAGATGAATTAAGGGTTTATTTGAACAAAAAAAAAAAAGGTCGTTGGTCTCTGGAACAGCGGAGAGACGAATCAGGACAGTTTTTGTGACTTTTATTTTGTTTCAGTCGACTTTGAGTGTATTGCAATGATAAAATTACTTTCTAAAGGTACTCTGGTGGGGTTAGCGATAGCAACTTTGGGGCTGTGTCTGGTTAAACAAAATTAATCTTTCTCTTTAACAAAAAGGTCTACATCTGCCGGGACCGTTTCCATAATATGTTACTGTCAGTGAAAGTAAACTGACAGTGCGAACATGCCTTGAATGGTTACATTGTTGCCCATTTCGCCGCTGCTGTCTGGATCACTCTCACTCAACACTGGACCAGTTTAAAAAAACATTGTTCCCTTTGGTAACTTTAACACAAAAACATGGAAAAAATAGGGTCCAATTTGAAAGTGGTTAACTCACCCTTTGAGGAAAAGTTAGCAACAACAATGCCATTCCTTGAACCATGTGATTAGTGGATAAAAACATGATGGAGGATTCAATTTTAAACCTCATATTCATTGTGGGGAACTTATGTGAAAATCAAGTGGCATTTAGACCCCACAAATGGTTCACAAGACAGGAAGAGATGAACTCCTCTCTGAGCAAAATGCTCTGATGTTACTCCTGTCATCAATATAACAGTAACTAATGTGGTTAATATTCCTCACAGCAGTCAGTATGAGGGCGTAGGCGTCTTTTAAAGGCCGATTTCTGCTTCTGGAGTGTCTCCTGTACTTGGAGCTGGTGCTACACAAATGTTCCCACTGAGAAAATATTTGAGCTTGAACTTAAATTGGACTTTGGAACAAAACTTCAGCTGCTTTGATGAACGACTTGTTTGCATCGACTGGCTCTCCGCTCTCATCGACTCGCTTTTATGAATATTAATAAGCTTCATTTATATGTAGCCCTTTAAAATTGAGCTATAAAAAGGCATAATGAAAAAAACAGAACAGCACACCCACAGTCACCAAAACAAGTTTTTGTGCAGTCATACTGAGATGACTGCGCTCCACATTCCTCCTACAAGATGAGGACTAACATTTCATTTCCATGCCCTTTAAAAACAAAAATATCCACCATTATAACTCCTCAAAGTTCAGATTTGGCAGGACCATATTTTTGCTGCAAATGTTCCCTGGGAATAAGCTGGAGGATATGGAGACAAAGCAGCACCGAGCTGCACGACACTTGACCTGCAGCTGAGCTCAAGGACAGCAGGATGTGTATAAATGAGACGTTACTGTCTGAGCAGATTCTGCAGCTCTTTCTTTAGGCAGCGTGATGAACTGCTGTGTCATGCTGCTGCTCGCCTGCCGCCTTTGGTCAGTGTGTCAGGGGAAGTAAAAAAGAGACGGGCCCTCACAGTCTGTGACGAAGGGACAAAAAATGACTCCGGCGGAAATAAAAATTAATTACATTTTTAAGGGATGACTCCACAGACACGTTAATTAACGGCTCTGCTTGTTAAAAGGCCTCAGTGTAACACTGATGGTGCTTTCTGTAATACACGTAATGGGATGAATGTATGCCGTCACTGAGGAAGCATAACCTTCCCCCACACAAGTGCCCGTGGCTTAACATCGGACCACGTTTCATGTAGACGTCCATTTAATGTTAATGGTAAATGTAGTTGATTGATGTGATAATTTCCTCAGTGTGCGCTATATTCAGTGCATTTACATGCATAGTTTAGTCGAGCTACGGTCATAGCCTGACTAGGTTTTTTAACTGGACTACTGGTCTAGTTCCAGTATACAAGCACCGGGGAATAATCCATTTATTGATGGAAATATGTCTGATTCCTCCACAGGTGGAGATACGCCCCATTTTCAGCATATTACATATAATCAAACAGCGCTGCGCAAACTCTGTCTTTATTGATTAGTTTTACACCTAAAAAAAATCATTAGTTTACATGTACTTTATATTTAGAATATTTTCACTGCTTTACCTTGCAGTAAAACAGCCCGAACTGACGAGGATTTGAAACCATTACATGAAAAACATCAGACTTCACTGAAAAAAAGTCATTTTATTCCACTGAACGGAGGAGCTGCTGCTCTACCGCTGCCTCCATCAGCTGTTGTGGAAGTTAAAGAGGAGAACATATTCAAATATAATGTACACTTCAACTAATTTTAATTTTTTTAGGTGACTAAAGTATGTTTTGCTGCGGCCACGTCCACAGCCGGACAGTTTTGGGATTGTACTTTATTTATCAGAGGAAGGGGGCGGCTGGGGTGTGACTTTTTTATTTAAAATAAATATACAATCATGCCTTTTCAAGTTGTATGCCCCTCACCTAAGCCAAAATTAAAAACACAAGCCCCTCCTCAGTGCGTAGTTTTTTCATTTTTTTTAATGCCTGACCCATTTTGCAGCACCCCTTTCCTCCATCACAAGTGATGAACAGTCCCTAACCCTAACCAGTCCTCGCCGCAGCAGCTGCAGGCAAAAATCCAAAATAATCTTTAAAAATAAACAAAAACATTTTTTTCTCCTCATACTGGAAAAAACTGCCAGGGATTAAAGAATTATTTGTTTTATTTAATATGCAAAAAAAAAGTCTTTACGATTACAGATTGCTTACAGTGCGAGAAGGTTTCGGGAACATTTTTGGTCTCAGCTGTTTCTTTTCTATTTTTAAGATTTTATAGTTAAGTGAAACCATTACTCTCCCATAACTCGTTAACGTTTTTTATGTCTTGATATTAGTTGTGTATTTCAGATGTAATATGACTTCTTATATATTTTTCTATTCTGTAAGAAGTTTAAATAGGAGAGAAACTGCTAAACAAAATAAAATTAAGCAGTTTATTGGGATAAACTGTAATTTGGGATTTCATTTGTGACGGTTTGACATGAAAACATCAGATTAAGTTCTGCAGATGTTACAGTGCAGGCACTAAACATAAACAAAAATACTTTATTAACACAGAATGGCACAAACGTTTTACTGCAAAATCAAAAAAAACTTCAAATGAAACAGAAATACATTTTTAAGAGCAACAAAAAGCACATTTTACACTCAGCAGAATACTTACAATGTTCTGCAGCGTTTTCCACCACGGGCAGAGGCTTCGCAAAACCTGATAAATATCAGTAAAAACTGGAAGATTCCTTAAAAAAAAACAAAACAGTGTTACAGTCTTAAATCAGCGTGACTTGCAGCTGAAATCAGGGATGCCCCCCAAAAGAGTCGCTGCTTTTTAGACGGCGTACTTGTTCCGGATGATCTCTCCGCCCTCCACCTCCACCTGCTCGTAAAGCCACTTCCTGTCGCAGCGGCACTCGACCCCGCACTTGCGTGAGCCGCAGTCGGGGCACGGGTAGAAGCAGCCCATACAGTCCACATCCAGACAGTCGCACATGTCCTTGCTGTTGGAGAGCAGTCGGCCTTTGTTGTCGTACACTCGGCTCTTGGCTCCGATGCTCTGCCTGCAGGCACCAGATCAGACACTTCAGAATGCAGCAGCTCGACTTCTCGCACATTTTAACAGACGGAAACACGTCAGCCCGATCCTCGCTGCCCTTCATAGGCTCCCTGCTCGTTTCATAGGCTCCCTGCTCGTTTCAGAAATGATTTTAAGATTTTACTGATCACTTTTAAAGCTTGTTTAGGTCTGACCCCAAGTTACAAAACAGAAATGTTGACCCTTTAGGTTGCAGGTTTAGATCCTCGTGTGTGGCCCTTCAGGCCTTCCAAAGTCGTGGCTCAAATCTTAGGTGACCGTGGTTTTGCCATCGTGGCCCTTCGGCTTTGAAACGACCTGCCCGAGGAAATAAGGCTCGCAGAATCAGTGACTTCTTTTAAATCACTTCTGACGACCCGTTTTTACACACTTGCTTTTACGTGATGTCATCTTTTTATTTTATTTTATTTCTTTTATTTCTTTTAACTTTTTATTTTTTGTTTTATTTATTTTATTCCTTTTTTGTGGTTTATTGCTTTTATTGTTTTTGTTGTTATTTTATATTTACATTTTACGTCCTGCATCTTGCACTATTTGTCCCATTGTTTTAATTTTATACTCCACCGAGGTTTCGTCTTGCTTGTACTCAGTGAGCCTGTTTAGCTTTCTGTTGTTGTATCGCCGTCTATTTATCCCATTTCTGCTTTGCTTTGTTTGTCAAAGCACTTTGTAAACTCTGTGCTATATAAATGTTATTATTATCAATATTAATATTATCATCACTGATTGAGTCCACTTCGAGCATTTTTCCCTCTTAGTGGTTTTCTTTAATTACTCTTCAGTTTTATTTAAAATTGAAAGCATAAAATGGTCATAGTAAAATAAAAATGTACATCTTTTATGGTTCAACACAGTCAACATCCACCACAGTCCGACAATTACAATTAATATTATCAAACACTCGCTGAAACACATGGGGACATTTTTGTCTTTCACGTTATTATGAAACAAAAGTCAAATCAACGGTCAAATTTAATTCATCTCATTTATACATGATGGATAAAATCACCATATTCCCGCTGTTGTTTTGTAATAAAGTGTTGCAGTTTATAATATTTAGGACCAACACCCACAAACTGCCTCACCTGTCAGCCAGCTGTTTTCCTCCACGGCCTCCTCGTCCACCCTGTGACAAAATAAATGAAAACATTTTATGCTAATGTAAATTATCCCCACAATAGTTTGTGCATTTTTTTTACAGTAAATCAAAAGAAGAAAACAAGCGTCTTAAAAATGCTCTTAAATCAGCACCGAGACGGCTTCGTTTCAAATGATCCAATTTCACCAGTGGACACTGAAAATAAAAATACCAATATCTTACTATTACATTTTAACAAACCAGGCTCCACCAGAGGCAACTTTTGAAACTCAATATTTAAAACAATCTGATCATTTTTACATTTAACTCTGATATCTGAAACTGTGTTCATTTTTTTAAATAAATGATGAATTTTGCAACTCTCTGCATCCTTGCATAAACTCCAATTTTATCAGTATTGACATTTTACATCTAAATAACCTACGTGTCTCACAAAACATTATGGACTGTTTTTTTAAGTCAAAAGAATCAAAGTGAAGGCCTTTTAATAAGAAGAAATAATAAAATAATAGCAAATTTTACTTTCTTAAACTGTGACGTCAGCTAGCACGGTATGATATGAAAATGTAATGTCACAAAAATTGCAATTCACAATTTTATCCTGATAGTAACAATAATACTAACAATGAAAAAAAAGCAAAATGTAATGTTAAGAAAAAACAACAAACACAACATTATCGACCGTGCAGAGAAAACTCACCCTCATTCCTCCTCTCTTCTCTCTGCGTAGACTGATGGCCTCTCTCGCTCTGTCTCTGTCCGCCTGTGATCCCATCTGATTTGCGGCGTTTGTCTCCTTTGACACCACCCCTCTTTTACGAAGTTCAATCTGTGGAATATTCACAGTTCATAAAACAGGATGACTTGATGAAATAATAATAGATGATGGCCAGCTCTGTCCTGGGGTGCCCCTTAGACTCAGTGCAGGTGGTGGGAGAAAGGAGGATGATGGCTAAGCTGTCATCCATGCTGGAGAACGACTCCCACCCCATGCATGACACCCTGACTGCACTGGAAAGCTCCTTCAGTGACAGACTGCTTCACCCCAAGTGTGTGAAGGAGCGTTACCGCAGGTCCTTCCTCCCTGCTGCAGTCAGACTGTACAACCAGCACTGCTCCCAGTAGACCACACACAACAATAACTGACTCCACCTGTACAGCTTAATACCACAAGTGCAACTTCACTTTCACCCATGCAACTGTGAACATTCTTTATTTAACTGTTGAGTTTCTCGGCGTTGTAAATACTGTATATATTGTTTGTTTATGTCGTCCTCTGTGCTTATTTCCTTCATCTTCATCCTGCACGTTTTTTGTACTTATTTATTAATATAGTTTATTTTGCACAGTTATCTTGCTATTTTGCTATCCCTTTGCTGCTGCAATGTTGGAAATTTCCCCACTGTGGGACTAATAAAGGATTATCTTGTTGACCCTGAAGACGAACCGTTAGAGAAAAACAGTCCGAATAATCTCACACCTTTGAGGAGTCCTGCCCGTGGCTGAATATGGTGGGCACGGCGTCCTCCCTCAGAAACTGTTTGCCGTTGTAATCCCTGAAGCAGTCGGTCCTGAAATGCTCCGAGCAGAGGCAGGTGTTGGCGGTCGGGATGAAGCTTTTCATCCCCAGACTGTGCACCCATTTGCTGGAAAGTTGAGGTTTGCTGAGCGGGAACCTGATGCACAGAGGAGAGACGAGATGGTTTCTAAACGGGCTGCAGGGAATTTAAACCTCAATTGTTTTGCAGCTAGACACAATCATGGAAATCATGCTTCATCAGATATGTAAAATAGATTTATTAGTTGTCTTAACAGGTGGTTAAGATGCCTTTCACACCTGTGAATAGTGACTCGTTTCTGTGTGGTGGAAATGTTGAAGTGGACATGTGAAATTCTGCAGAAAGTCATTACAAGTCATCAGTAACCTGTGTGTTACTGAATTATTATTAAGTCGCCTCCCATATACCTCCAATAATTTCTTATGATTTGCACTGTTATGTTAAGTGCTGTTTATTGTTTATGATTAGTGTTGATCATCATCTTCTCCCAGTGTTTACTACACTGTCATCAGTTACACATCTTTTTGATTTCTTTTTGTGTTAGAAAACTCTGTAAAACTATGTAAGTGTAAAAAAGTACTAAAATCTAAGAAACGTCCTAAAATCCAGGAAACGTCCTAAATTTAAGAAACCTCCTAAAGTCCCAGAAATGTGCTCTAAATGTCCTTAAGTCCTAGAATCATTCATTCATTCATTCATTCACTCCTAGAAATGTCCTAAAAACAATAAAACATCCTCAAATCAATTTCTTTAAAAATGGGGTTTAGTTCACCAAAAACGCACAGTATCATATCCAGAATAGATGCCATATCATGTAATTTGGATTGATTTTTTTAAATTATAAGACTGTCGCTACGAGGACTAGCATTTATGTACGGGTGCCGGATGTTCTGAAATCGTACGCAAATCTAGTTTTAACGTGTCCTTCAAACTTGACCAAGAGGCGATATCGCTAAATAGTGTCATTTAAAAGCAAAGTTATACGTTACACTTTGTAGCTAACGGAACTACAAACTAACTCTGAACCGGTAAAAACGTACCTGTAAAATCTGATTTCCGATCCCTTCACAAACTTATTGTTGCACCCTATGGCCGCGCAGATAACCGGCATGGTGTCCTTTTTGTCAAAACACTGCGATACAGCAGAAATATGCCCAAAATGTGCAGAAAAAAAAAGAAACGCGACGAGCAGCTTGTGATTGTTTTCTTTCGGCTTCTTCGTCTGTTTCCGGATGTGCTTCCTGTTTTGCCTTCGATGAGCCCGCCCTCCAGCGGCGGCTCCGACCCGATTTTTTTTTCTTTAAAAGTTTTAATTTTGTTATTTAATACTTATTATTATTATGATTCTTATTATGATTCTTCTTTTATTATTATTATTATTATTATTATTTCTCAAAACAGTTTAAATAAATACAGCTGCAGTGATTTTTTTACTTAATCAGTTAATTCACTGAAAATTAACTAACTATTTTGAGTTTTGGGGGTGTGTATTTTTATTTTTCTTATTTTATGTTTCTTTTTCTTCATCTTTTAAGTAATTTGAAGGTTTTTTTTCTTTTTTAAATGAATTTATTTCAGAGGGTTTCTTTTCCTTTTTTAAAAAAACCTTTTTTAATTAATTAATTTATTTATTTTGTGTGGTTATTGTCTTCTAAGATTTTTCTGCATTGGGTACTTGTAATACTTTAAATAAATTTCCTGATAATACTTACTTTTACTCATGTTACATTTTCAATGCAGGGCTTTTACTTGTTAAAGAGTATTTTCAGTGTGGTATCACTATTTTTACTTAGTGAAGGATTTTAACCCTTCTTCTACCACTGTTTGCTAATAGTTAACAGTGCCAACTGGCATGGTTTGTCTCAACTGGCATCCCCAGCTGAAACAAACTCTTTAATCATCAGACTTTTTGGATATTTTCCAATGTCATTTCATTTTTATTAGACACCATGTGGATCTTTACAAATGGTTTGTGTGGCACTTAATGAGACATGTTTGATAAGTGTTTTTTTTTTCTTTCTTTCATTCATTGTTCTATCTGAACTGCCAACTTTAGCTTTTTTTAAATTAACAAATTAAATGTTTACATCGTAAATTCGTCACTGTCAGTTGCCTGTCAGACCTGACTCTGGGCAGTAACCTGCCCAGTCTCGTCTGTCAGTTGCCCGCCAGTCAGACCGCACTCTGGGCAGAAACTCTGCCCGCGATGACTCCGCTTCCTGCTGCGCCGCCTCGCGCTGCCCGGGGCCGCTGAATCACATGATGTAACGACGCAGCTAGCGAGCTAACATGCTAGCTCCGGTTGTCAAAGCCTCTGTCAACAGTCACAAACGGGCGGAGTAGCAAACTCACACCAACCGAGAAGTGGTTGCAAACTCGTGAAGTCTCCGGCAAGTAAACTAATTTCACCTGTTGTCATGTTTGTGTTAGCCGCGATGCTAAGTTAGCTTAGCTAAGTTAGCTAAGTTGAACTTGTTAAAAGGGAGTTGGTTTCCAGTGCGGGGGTGTTAGCTAACGTTAAAGATACTGGCCTTGTTTTGGATTGAAGCTAATCTCATCTAAACACCTAGTTTTATTTCTTTTTCATCAGGTGTGTTTGAAGGCGAGTGAGTTAACCGTTTCTACGTGCAGCTGTCGTTAACGTTGGCTAATGTTTACACGCTGAACTTGTAGCTAGCTGTGTTTGTTTGTCTGGTGTTAACTGACAACAAGACTGGTTGACCAACTAACTAGCTAATGTTAGCAGCAAGTTTGAGGTCAAACTAAAAGCTAGTGTCAGCAGTGTCAACACGAAACTTGTTAAATGTGTTTAAAGTTGCGACTTTTTCAAGTTGTTTACATAAACGTGATTGCGAAATTAACGGACCCTAACCTTACCAACTAACCACAGGGCTAACTGCAAGTTAAGCTAATTTCAGCTTGACAAAAGCTGCAGGGCTGAGATAATTTGTGTCGTTTTCTTTGCTAGTTGTGTCTGGTTGAAGTGTGTAGGTGCCTAATCAAGCCCTTTAATATACCTGTTCCACCCTCACAGGTGGTTTTACATATTTTATCTAGTTAGTTCCCTATGAGGAGTTGCACAGACCTGACATCCATTGCTACTGTTAATGTGGTATCAAGGCTTGCAACTATATGTGATTTTCACAATTCAATAACTGTCTCAGAAACTATAATGGTGTATTAGGGAATTATTATTATTATTATTATTATTATTATTATTATTATTATTATTATTATTATTATAGTTACAGTTCAGCTTGGCAAAGTCCGCCACACACATTAAATTTTTGATATTGTGATATTGGTCTCAAATTTCATTCTGAGAGGCATGTTGAAAATCTTAGAAAGTCTTAAATCTTACTTGCCTTAACCCTTTGAAACCTGGGGCAACATCACTTTTCTTGTGCTGCTTTTGGATACATTTCACAAGTATGTAAACCATCAAACCCTAAGCAATGTCTATCAAAAACATGGAAAAAAGTACGATGTGCAACTTGGTAAAAAATGTTCCACAAGCTGTAAGAAATGAGTAGTAGATGTAGAAATGCTTTTTGCAAAGCAAGGGAAAAAACTATATTTATAATTATAGTAATTATATACTTAAAGTTATTTTACAGAATTATATCATTTTTAGGCACTTTTTGATGAGTCGTGTTTGTTTGTTTTTGGTTTTTTCCCACTTATTTTCAGATAATTTTCTTGTTCTTTCTACAAATTTCTTGCAAATTTTTGGGTCAGTTTTTCTTTTGTTGCCCATTGCCTTCTTACAATGTTTTTGAAAGAAATCCAGCCAGTTTGTTCAGGTTTCAAAGGGTTGATCTGAAGGAGCCCTGTACAGTAAGGTTTCGTAGATAGCATTTTATGTCGTGTAACGTTACAGCAAATTTAATTTCTGCAGCTGTTGACTGATAATGTAGTTCTAATATCTTTTGATGTGGACCTTTTTATTTTCCATCGTGTACATTTCCTCAGTTTCTCCCTGCGTTGTTCTCTCTCTCCCGCTCTCATCCCTTCATGTATGCTAGCTGAAATTATGTTTGAATCCTGATATGTTAAAACGTTTAGGCAAGAAGGACAAGATATTATAGGTCCTTGAAAAGTCATGGAATAAGAAGAAATGAACCAAAATGTAGCCCAAGAAAACTAAAAAAAAAAAAAAAAAACTATAAGAAAATCACCTGAAATTTTGAACAAAAAAGTTATGAAAAAAATAACAAGGAAATAACCTGAAAAAATTGCCTAAAATTTTAACTTTCTTTTTACAAGTTGCTCATCACCTTCCCCCCATGTATTTAAAAGAAATCAAACCAATTTGCTCTGGGTTCAAAGATTTAAACACTTGTGAAAGACATCTGAAAGCAGCACAAAAAAGTGATGGCAATCCAGGTTTCAAAGGGTGAAAGAAATGAAACACAAAGGCTCCTTTGGTTGAACAAAGGCGTTATTACTGTAGCTTAAACTTAAAACCATTTCTCTTAAACAGAAGTATGAGTGAAAAGTCTCCCTTTTGAAATTAAGTAAAGATTCCTTTTCCAGATGCATTTTTTCCCAATACTATGTGTCAGATATTTATACCATGGTATACTGCTGAAAATCCAGGTATGACTTGCAACTTTATCAATTTAATTAGTTTGGTGACGTGTTTCCTTGCACAGCTCCGCTCAGTGTTGACCTGAACAGAGGTCTCAGTAGTCAGAAGAAGTGAAAACATCTGGGTGGGTCTGCAAGGGCTGGAATCTCTGAATGTACTTCTTCTTCCAATATTGTGTTTGTGGGAACTTTGATTAATTTTGGCGCCGGTTACTCCTGAAAGCACTTACTCTTTGCTTTCACACCAACTTGTTGCTGAGTAAGGTTGTCCAGTTTTGCCTCAGTGGAGATGGCTACATCCGTCGGTACCCTGAGACTTCAAGAAAGAAACTTTTCCCACTCAACCATGCTGATGTTTGTTTTTTTCTGAGTACCAGCATGTCGCTGACAGCGACAGTAATTGAGATATTGCTTTTTGTAGGCTTTGCACACAGTAGGGCGGTTTTCCATTATAGATTTGCGCAATACTTAAGCGATATTTTCAAAATGTAGATGAAGTGTTTCATTGAGTGATGTTATGCGACTTTTCTCGTGATATCTTTCCAAGAAGCATGGCGATAGATGTTCGAAACATTAGCAGGTTTATTTCTATTGCAGCCGCCGCACTACCGTCATTATTTCTAATCAAAGGCAACGTTGGCGTGTTATGCAAGTGATAATGGAAAGGCAAGCGCCTTATATGAGGGAGCGGTCACGTATGAGGGATTTCTGACAAGTGATAGTCCACAATTTCACAGAGGAATTGTGGATTCAAAACTATCGGATGATCTGCTCCAGTTTTGTAGAGTTATGCGATGCAATAACACCTCTTGTAGCGCCTTCTGCATCATGCCCGAGGGATCTAGTTCACAGAAACATGTTGGAAAAGGCAATGAGCAACTTGGCAAGAAGTGTCCTGCAAATTGCAAGAATTTTTTTAGATTTAGAAAATTATTATATTTTTTTAAGCTAGGGTAAAATGTCAAGAAAACTATATTAAAAATTAGCACGATTGAATATTTAAAAATATTTTACAGAATTATTGTAATTTTTAAGCACTTTTCCAGGTTATTTTCCTTGTTTTTTTGTGTTTTAGTTGTTGTTTTTTTTACTTTCCCATATTACCATATTTTGTGACAATATTGAACAGTCAACTATTGATCCTTTCGCAAAGTATCTACACAATCAGAGTTTTGATAAATAATTTTCGGTAACATGGATATGTTGATCAGGTGGGCCAAGACAAATGATTCAAGAGCTAAAACAGTTGTCAAAATGATGTCACCTAACTGAACAGCCTTCAACCCCAGAAAAAGACACTTCGATATTGTTATGTCCAAAATCTAACACAATATTTTATCTCATTTCACAATATCAATATAATATTGATATATAGCATACTTTCTTGGGTTGTCGGCAAGTTTGTATTGGCATTATCAATTAGTTGAATTATAAAAGTTTTTTTTGGAGTAAACCGCTTTTGACTGGTTGACATGTCTAAGATAAGAAGGGATCCTAAATTTTTAGTTAGATACTAATATTGACTTGCGACTAATAATCAACCATTAAATATTATTTTACTAAACTAGGTCCATTATAAGGGTTATGGCTTTTTGTAGCACACTGTGAAAGTAGATTATATGCGGCACAGAGGATGTCAGTTATGGTTGCGTGAGTAATGACATGAGGTTGAAAAAGTGTATATAAAAAGTCTTTCAGCGCTTTATCGATTTTGTTGGTGCGTTATTTCATTTCCAGTAGTCTAGGAAAACATGGACAAAGGTGACTGGCTGGTGATAAGATGCAGGGGACATTGGACTTGTACAGAGAGATCAGTGTGGAGATGACATGAGGTTACAGGCAGAGTAGAAAAGCTTTACAACCAGAGAATGTAAATTAACCCAATAAAACCTGGTCCCTTTGATTACCAGACGTATTGTCTCTCAGACTTAGATCCGCTGTGCTGACATGACATTTGACACAGTGAGTCGTGGTTTCCTGGTATGTAAAAGTTAGACCTGCTCTGAAGTTAAATGAGGATGCATTCAAGCGAAATAGTTTTTTGTGAATTTACTCTTCTTGTGCTGTGTTAACATTTTTGTGGCTTTGAGTTGAAACAGCCCGTACAGATTGGGATCAAAGGCATTGGACCACAGTGGTTTTATTTTGAAAAGAAAAAAAAGAAAAAGACAGGGTCATCTTTAAGTGCTGGTGTGTTGTTAGTCTGTGTGAGTAAAATTTGCTGCTTAAACTCAAAGAGGAAAAAGACTGGAGCACCGCAGCCCTGTGGGGATTTAAAAAGCAATGCAAATGACCAATAGTAACCTCTTGTGTTCCCTCTTTCACCCTTCCTCTCTCCCCCTCCCTCCCTCTCTGTGTTTTCCCTCCCGTCTCCCATTGGGCATTGTAGAAAGGGACTCTTTCCTTCCTGCTCGCCGTCTTCAAGATATCGAGTCATTTAACTTCTGCCCAATACGTCACCGGGGTTTGGCATCTTTAACACTCAGCGGCCAAGCAAGTCCTCCGTCAGCGCAGGGATATCGACAGACTGAGGTTGAGGACTCACATGGGCAGGATGTATAGACGATAAAGATATCAGCTTCTGAGGTAAGGTCAGTCAAACACTCGGCCTGTCACAGCGTCACTGTTGCAAGTTACTGTCCTTTTTATAAGTTGTTTTTCGTGGAAAAATTTGGCTATTATTGAGAAATCCAGTGGAATTTCATTCTCTATATGCAGATAGTTTTGCCGCTAAATGCTGACATAGATGTTTTAAAAGCAAACACTGTTAGTAATAGTCACACCGTGTCTTATTTTAGTACAATATTCGCCAACATGTGAGTACAGTCGTGATGCTGCGAGTACGTTTATATACACGGACACAGCGGGCGGATCGTAAACCCTAACATTCTGAGTAATAGTGAGAGTTGCAGATAAGGGTGTCACAATCTCTCAGCATAGACAATAATCGTGATATTTAAAGTTAATTATTGATATGTCAATAATACCCATATGACAGTATTGTGTACATAATCCAGCACCTCTACGTTGTTTCAGTTTCTTTCCATTCTCGCTTTGTCCCCGTTATGATTACAAGCTCTCACATAGCTACACTTTGATGGTAATTTATTTGTAAAAAAACCCTAAAAGAAACCAAACAAACAAAAAACATCCCCATAGAAAACGTACAATGAACAAAGTTGAAAATTCATTTGACTGCGTTATTGTTTAGGTTATTCAGGTTACTCTTTTGTTAAAGTTTCTATAAATGTTGCGATAATATCATTATTGTAAACTCCTTCAGCCATGATAATCATGTAGTAAAAATCTGACATAGTGCAGCCCCACTTTCAGGTGGGTGAAATAAATAACTACAATTTTTTTTCATTTTACCAAAAAATACAAGCCTTAGTTTTAACCAGCCTTCTCCAGTGTACTTCTGTGACAAATGTTACTTTATCATTAGGCTTAATAATGACATCACGCTCATTAAATACATGCAGCGATCACCGCAGCAGAAACTATTATTACGTTTTTTAAAGAGAGACACTGTGCGGATTTACACGAGGAACAGTAGCATTTCTTCAGTGATTATTTCAGAAGCTTATAGTTAAATTTAGTTTCCTTTGTCAAGTTTATAACAACTAGTGTTGTCAAAAATGTAGATTTATTGATACCCATGGATGCTAAATAGTTGAAACTGTTTTACGACTTATTTTCCGCAGCATCAGTACACCGGTACCAGCTGCGCCTTCTCGCTCTCTCTTACTGTTAATATTTACTACAGTCATCCTGCTGTTCTCTGCTACTAACCTAAAAAATTAATTGTGATTGTCATTTACAGCCCTATTATATATATCTGTTCATAATCAATTTTACTTGTATGCACTCAGTGTCAGTTTTGTCAGTGTCAGGTGGATGAATGATTTATGTGGATCAGCGCATCACTATAACAGAGTCATAACATTTTAAAAAAAACAAAAAACAAGCCGTCTTTATGCCAACAAATATCGTCTTCATTATTACCTCCAGTGTGACAGCGAGTAACACGGACTGCTGCTTAAATAACCGCTTTACGGGTTTACTATGGTATTTAAAAGCTTATCAGCGGGGCTTTGAAAATTACCGCTATCGTGGCTTTTTCATGTGTACAGTTTTTATGACGTTTTTTTTTTTTTTCTGGTGCACATAACATAACCACAATTACATTATTTAAGAACTTCATATTAAATCACAGTTTTTGTTTCTTTCTTGTTATCTCACGGGTCACTTTTTGATCAAATACTTTTTATTTTAATACTTTTGTGATATAGTTGGGATAAAGTTGCTACCAGGCTTGCATGAGCTTTATACTTCCACAATTGACAGCATAGTCGCCATATTTAAGTTGTTAATAACTGGAGTGAAATTGGGTAATGTTATCCCATGTTTTAGTGACGAAAAAGTGACATCACAAACGGTTGCATAATACAAATTTTGTTTCTGGTTCTCCTCTCTGGTTTTGTGTATATTAGCAACACACACACACACGGGTACACACAGAATGAATGGGACTAATAACAAGCAGGTGTTTAGGTAATATTAATGGTGGTAGAAAAACATTATCAAACTAATTTAAATTGTGCTTTTGTAGTTTATTTAGGAAAGATAAATAACATCCCTGATCCCTGAACTGATTTGTCTGTCAGCTGTCGTATCGGAGCCATTTTTGCTGGTAATTGCTCAGAAAAGGTGTCTGGAAGCAGCTTTGCATTATTTTTGAGAATGGTATCTACAGTTTGAAAAGTTTAAGAAATTTATTGAAAGATTGCCCTGCCGACTGTCTTGTTTGTCTGTTTATATTCAAAGTAATGTTTTTATCAGCCGACCTTTTATAAATCTAAAGTTCAAAAGTGCCTGCATGCAGGAGTAACATGATCTGAACACTGTAAGCTTTACAAAAGAAGTAATGATTGTCACAGTGTTTGTGCATTTTGTTATATAGTGAAACCTTGCAGGAGTGACGACTCGATCCAGACACCACAATGCTCTGACTCACCGCTGTTGCCATGTTTATAGGCAAACATTGCTTCGAACAACTTCAATTTTTTTACTCAGCAGCCGAGAAACAAACAGAAAAGTCAAACTAAAATGAATATATGGGGCTCAGAGTATAAAAACCAAAAGTATTTTTCTAAATGTGCCCTGTTGTTATGATAATTAACATTGTAATTAATATGATGATTTGTACCATGAGACGACAGCACAGAAAACTCCCTGGCAGCTGCTGACATATTTCTGTTTTTACTGACATAGTGTTTTGTTGTATTAGACCTTTGTGGTGGAGATGCATAGATACTTTATTTACCTCGAGGGGGAAATCTGCATGCCACAGCAGCTGTACACAAACAAACCACACAGTACAAAGGTGCCAAAACACAAATGTCAAATTCATAAAAAATAGATGAAGTATGCTGTTTTAAGCATGTCTTTGAGTCCGTTTACATGCAAAAAAATTTTTTTTTTTCTAACCTTATTCCAAAAAAGACAATATTCCTACTAAGCATATTCCACTAACATTAACAGTTACATGTAACAGTGTGTACTCCGAATAACATGTGGCTTATAACGTCAAAATATGCAAAAGTGGAACGTCTAAAGCCACTTGTCATAGTGCTTCTTTGCATCGAAATAAGCCTTTTTTCACAGTTTTTCTTGTGGACGGTGCAAACACAGCCTCCCTATTACATTCTTTCAACCACCTTCTTAAAAAGGTCTGCGTGATGATATTTGTGTTCATCCAAAAACCTGTTCCAAGTCTTTCGTAATGATTAAAAGTAGGTGTGTTTCACTGTCCACCCAGAAAGCGGGGCTTGTATTTTGGGCATGCATCTCGTCCACAGCCTTCAAACTGTTGGCATTTTGAAAAACAAACAAACAAAAAAGAAAAACCAGTTGGTGAGTTGGTTTATGTATCCGTGACAACGCACAGAGCCAACATTAAACAGACCATTGACAGTGTGCCGCAAACTGTTGTAAAAACCCCCAATTTAGACACATAATCTGAATGTGTGCTGTATACGTGCTTAAATAATGATATTAAAACCCAAATAATTGTGGCATATCCCACTTGTAAAATGGTAAATTTAGAAAAAGGCCTAATTCAGGTCGGTAAATGGAATATGCTATATATGTTAACATGACCTGCATCAAATTTAAAGTATTGTCATATTCGTAATGAAAGTGAAATATCAGTGTGCATGTAAAGGTAGCCATTGTTCTAATCAATAATCCGGGCTGCTTTATGGTAATAATGCATATATTTATATTTATCTTTTTTTTGCATTAATATGATAAAGTACCTTACGATTTCAGGTATTTAATTCACTGTATTTAACAGTAACAGATATTACCATAGAGTTGTCTTTGAACTTTGATCTTTTTTCTTTTTTTTTTATCTACCCCTTTTATATCAACCAGTATATATTAAATAAACACCCCAAAATATGACACAACACAGTTCAACAGCACCACTAACAACAGCCTCTGAAATGACCATAAAGTCAAATCATTTCTCCTTTAAGACAATTCAAACAAAAACTGAGCACGATAACCTTCATAAAGTAAGGATTTATTGCAGGACTGATGTAAAACACTGCATTCGTTTTAATTAAGTGGACCTTATAAGCTGGAAACGGACGTAATAAAGTCATGAATTTGTCATAAACTTTGTGTTGAAGTACAGTGCTGTTATATCACAGAATAATCAACTTAGATGCTTTTTATCATTTTTATTCATTGTAGAAAATTGCAGAAAATGTATGTTTTTAAACAGAGTTTTTCTTCTCGCAGGCTGGTTAAAAATAGACAAAATCATGCATGTGTCTCTGCTGAATCAGCTTCCTGAAATGCGCCCTTATGTGGCGCATGACATACTTTCATTTCTGCTTTTACAGCCTGTTGGCTTTCCTGTACATGCATTTGCATAGACAGGATCTCCGTTAAATCTGAGACTTTTTTGGGTTTTTTTTTTTAGTTTTTTTAGACCTTTCTAAGAACTGCATTCTGCTTTGTTGGATCATAAGGATTTCCCTGCTATTGATGCAATTTAACCACATCCCTGTTTTGAATGTGTACACACCCTACATACATACAGCGTCAGCAGATTTATATCTCTTCCATGTTAAATCACACTGCTTTCATATGTATGTCTGTACTTGTAAAATTGCCATCATAACTGAGTATTATTGTTTTCTTTATTATACAGGTACACGTTGATTTCGTAATGACAAGCTGCTGTGCAGAAGATGTCCACGCTGTCTGTGACTGATATCCCAGATGTTGGTCATGGTAAGAGGAAGCGTTTCTAGATTAGACCCCCTGTGTGATTTAACTGGACAGAGTTCAGCTTTCTCCATAAAGCTTTGTTTTATTATGCCAGCAGCTTTGTATCATTTTTCTGTTGTGGTTGTCCCTTCCTCGTCTTTTTGTTCTGTTATCTATTATGTTGTCCACCTCAAAATCTTGATTTGTTTTTAAAAAAAAATCAAGTTTATGTATGTGGGGTTTGGTATTAATGTGTTTTTTTTGTTTTGTTTTGATTACTGGTGCTAAAGAAATACTTTTAAATGTTACTAGTGCCTAAACAGTGCCTGAAATGATACTTAAAAACAAAAAATGAAAAAAAGACAATCAACATGTTTCATTTTGTTTTCTTTTTATTTTTTATTCTATTTTATTTTGTTTTATTTCTCTTTTAAGTGGGGGCCAGATTAGATAATGTGAAAATACCCGACTTTACGCTTCTTTGCTGTGGCCATGTCTGCGATCTAGAAGGTTGTTGCTGTGTAACGGTTAGTTTTAGGGATGCACGATAATATCAACATCAGTATCGGCTGATATTGGCTTTAAAATGAAATATCGGAGTTAGCCAACATGCTGATTTCATGATAATATGACAAGCTGATATTTGTTTATTTTTTTGACAAAGTAAGCATGTACAAAACATAAAGTATATCTCTTACTTTGCACAATGAATGAGTATTACGTACATTAAATAGTATTGTATTTTCTGTCTCCATCTGCTAGCGGGCCATCACAGTAAGAATCTGCAAAATATAATGACAATTCTACTACAGAAGAGACCTGATGATCGCTAAAATTAGCTGTGGAAAAAAGTTGATATCCGTATCGGTCATCGGCTAAATGAGTCGATGTATATCTGCATATTGGATATCAGAAAAAAAACAATATATTGCATCCCTAGTTAGTTTGTCATCTGTTTATGAAAACACATTAGTTCACATTTGGTGTATTTCTACAAACTGCATGATCGTCCTGCCATCGTGAAGTTAACGGCAAAAATGCAAAGTGCTCAAGCTGATAAAGTCTCGAGAAATAGTAGGGGGTGGTTGTTTCTTGACTTTGTTTTGTATCTCTTCTCTCAGATGAAAGTAAGGTGTTTGACGGGGCCTCTGAGCTGCAGCTGGACTGCATGGTTGAGGAGAGCAGTGGAAGCACCACAATGAAGCACGACGGCCTGCTGTCGCTGGCTGACCTCTCCCAGCCAGATGACTTCCCCGTCCCCCCCCATAACGGCCCTTCACTAAGTGACATGAGCAGCCCTCTGCCGGTGGAGCCGAGCGACATTAAGCTGGATCCATCTGCAGGCGACTCATCTGCCAGCACAGGTGAGAGAAAAATATTTTACTGCAGTACACAACTTAGACGTTTCTCTCACAAACTGACCCGCAGATCCTTGAAAAGCCCTAAAAGGCATTGAATTCATTAATCTAGAAATTATACTTAATAGGTATACTTGTATATATGTATATATGTATTGTATTGTTTGTTCTTTACTCTCTTTGTTCTTACTGTATGGTGCTGCTACACCCTAATTTCTCAGTTTTGAAATCAATAAAGTATATCTATCTATCTATATATCTAATTAAAAGTGGGATTTTATTAATCTTTTTTTCTGACGTTGCACTGTCAGAAAAATAATCTCAAATAATTGATAAAATCTTTTTAGTTATTTTTTTGTTAGATAATTTAATTCATTTTCTTAAACTCGTCATGATGGGAATCCAAGCAGTGGAATCTCACATGCAGACTGAGAAACATCAAATCGTCCAGAAAACAGGCCAAAAATGACAGATATCTCACACTTCTGTTGGTAAACTAAATATATACCTTTATAATAATATAATATGTTCATTGTCTTTCATATGCTCCACTCTAAAAAAAGTTATTTTCCTTACATTCGACCAAGGTAATCTAACTTTTTCACGGGACAAAAAGGTCTTTTTTTTTTGTCACAATAAACATTTGGGCGAAATGAAATTGTCCCTGTTCAGTGTTGGTTATTAGAAAATTGGTCTTAAACTTAATTCTGAGCGGCATTAAAAAAAAGTCTTTAAAAGTCTTAAATCTAACTTTCCTTGAGCTGTAGGAACCCTGTAAACTTGAATCCTCTTTGATTTTTAAGAGGAAAACACTGAATCAGATACAGCGCACATTGTCTAAGTAGCACACATCCTGTTTAGAGGGAGCGTGACGTTGCTTGTCTGGAAAGACAGTGTGCAGTTGTTGCTTTAGTCACTGCCATTAGTCATCGTTGAGGGAAAACCAGCCATCACCGAGTGCATCACCATGTTGGGAATGAAACCGTGAGAGCAAGTACGGCTAAATTTGAGTCCAGAGGACTCCAATGACGTCACTTTTACTGAATTTTGGTCAAGATGCAGATAAATTGTAATCTTATCATTTTATGGAGGTATATTCTCACACATCTCATACAGCGGGGTGAGTTTCTTCAAGTGTGTCTTTGTGCTAATTGGACTGATTTGACAACATCCACAGACCAGAATAACCAGTTTGTGTTTGGGTTATCCGTCTGTTCATCTCATCCTGTTTTACAATGGAGAAAACTGCTTCCTCTGTCTGTCTGCATCCATTTTTCTCCTCAAATTTTCGCCCATCAATCTGAAATTGCACGTGGGGATTGAGAGTTGCCACAGGTAGCGACAGACAAAGCCCTTTGTCTCATTCACACACTGGCCGTGCCTGTTTTGTATAAAAATACTTAATAAATAACCCTGACTTGCTTCTTCTTCAGCTCGCGAAATCAGTCGCCATATTTAAGCGACCTGTTCAAGGCGTGATTGTCACGCCTTTATGCTGCCTTACCGTTCTGTCTGTGACATCTGAGTCAGAAATAGAGGAAGTAACAACGGCGAAACAAGCTCTGTGTAAAACGTAAAGTCGGAAAGATGTGACCATGGGTGACACGAGTGTGACATTTTAATGGCTCACCACAAAAGATTTAAAAACCAGCTGTTAGCAAAGCTAATTCAGAGAAGAACAGCAGCCGTAAATGTCTGCATATATATTTTTAGTAATGTATTTTAATCATTTGTTTTATGTTTTTGTGTGCTGTTCAGTGTGGATGTTGGTGTCTCGTGTCATTCATGTTTTTTATGCTTGTGATGCAAGACAAATTCCCAATAAAGGTTTCATTCATTCATTCATTCACACTGGGAAAACAATGAGGTTCGGGAGCTGCTTACCCTCCGAACATGTAACTGTTACGGTAAATGACTGTTACTGACATGTTAATGTCATTGTTATCGACGCATATATTACATGTCACTCTAGAGGCGGACACTCGTGTGTTCAACGTCACGCCTATTAGGCCTCTTTTGATGGCAGGATGCCGTGATGCAGTGTATAATATAATCACACATCGTTCTGTGTTAAAGTGCAGGGCCGGTATAAAGGGGGGACTTCTTCGTAAAAGCGGCTAATGACAGCAAAAATGTGAATAACAATAATTTGTCTGTAAGGAGGGAGCTCTGCTGCTTAAAACTCATTTCTCAAACAACAGAAGGTGAGGACATGTGGAGCATTTTGGGGAGCAGTGGACACCAAGTACTAGAGTATATATTATACTGGTAACTCAGTGTTTTTATTTTGTCACAAAATATGTCGCAGTTGCTGACTGTTTGAGTAAGTAATGTGAATTTAAGCAACACTGCTGTTTTTTTCCTTTAGAAATCAAATGTGAACTGGCAGACAGTTATAACAAACATGACAGGATGTGCTTGACTTGAATTTGAATTGTGGGTCGATAAATAGATAGAAAGATATAGAGCAGACATTTGCAGCGCTCATCCAATCACCTTCACTTGCTGCCTCCGTGTCTGAACTTGTTGAAAGTGCTTCATGTGGTTTATCACCTCTTCTTTATGTGCGTGTAGATGGTCAGCCAGTGAAGAGAAAGAAAGGACCTGCGCCGAAGATGCTGGGCAATGAGGTGTGCAGCGTGTGTGGTGACAAGGCCTCCGGTTTCCATTACAACGTGTTGAGCTGCGAGGGCTGCAAGGGCTTCTTTCGCCGCAGCGTCATCAAAAGTGCCCAGTACAACTGCAAGAACAACGGCCGCTGTGAAATGGACATGTACATGCGGCGCAAGTGCCAGCAGTGCCGCCTGCGCAAGTGTCGGGAGGCGGGCATGCTGGAGCAGTGTGAGTGTCTGCTCGCCAAGTGAATCAGAGAAAAGAGAAAATGTAGTTTCTGCTTAATTTTGGAACGTGGGTGAAAATCATGAGAATAAAATTGGACGTGGTATTAACTCAGACACTGAGCTGAGCGTGTCCTCTTTGACCTGTAGGTGTGCTCTCTGAGGAGCAAATCAGACTGAAGAAGATGAAGAAGCAGCAGGAGGAGGAAACGGCCCGCACGTCCGCGGTGGTCACGCCCACCCCTCCACAGGAAGCAGCCGCACTGGACCCACAGCAGCAGGACATGATTGAGAAGCTGGTGGCCATGCAGAAGCAGTGCAACAAGAGGTCCTTTCTTGACCGACCGAAAGTGACGGTAAGTGAATGTCTTTCGTCGTCTTCTTCCTCTTTTTTTTTTTTTTTAAATGTTTTCACACTCATAAAATTACCAGTTTTTTTCTGTTGATTACAGGAAGTTATATTAGTACCCTCTTTGCACTCTTAGTTTGATTAAAATGGTTTTAAACCAGCATTACATCTATACTCCTCTTTTTGTTGTTTTTTCCTTTATAAACCAGGAAATATATATATATATATATATATATATATAAGTAATATATAAATGAATATCTACATATCCGTATATCTATATATAATATAAATATATATGAAGTAATACAAACATGAAGTGTACTACATCACTATATATAAATGAAGTATCTACATCTCCGTATCTCTATATATACATACATATAAATACATGTACATGTGTACATACATTCACTATATATAATATATATACACATATATATACACATGCATACATCCACATGTTAAAAAATAAATGAATACAAAGTAAATAAATAATAAATAAATAAATAAACCCGCCTTGTATGCGTACACATACAAGGAATTAAACCTCAGTTTTATGTTGTGTTTTGTTTTTGTTTTGTGTTTTTTTTTTGGGCGTTCACACACATCATAGAGGTACACCTAAAAACAGGGACAACAAAGCTGGACAATGTAAACAAACAAAACTATTTAAAGACAAGGCCAAAGAACTCAAACATAAATACCCTCCATCTGCTGTATGTTTTTCGATAGTAGAAATGTATTAAATTGGGTCTGTTAAATTCACATGAAGAATATGAATCAGGCTGCATTTCGGGTAGGTGTTCAGTGTGGGAGGCCAGTTTCATGCAAGCTCCAGGGTAAAATGTAGCTGCTGCAGAAACAAAAAGCTGTTATTGTGTGACTGCTGCTGTGTAGGTAGACTGAGAGTCACGGACATCTGGAGTCAATTTCTGGTAAAAGCGTACTTGACTTGAGCATCTCTGCTCAAGAGATTTAACCTCTAATATGCTTTTTCCTCCTAATCAGTTTTGAAAGCATAATGTTTATTCCAAGCTAACCACTTCATAGATTTGGTTTGCGTGTGTTAATATTTTTGTGTGTGCATCAAACAGCCGTGGCCACAGAGTCAGGACCCACAGAACCGAGAAGTACGTCAGCAGCGGTTCGCCCACTTCACTGAGCTGGCGATCATGTCGGTCCAGGAGATTGTGGATTTTGCGAAGCAGCTTCCTGGTTTTCTGGAGCTCACGAGGGAGGATCAGATCGCTCTATTAAAGACGTCCACCATTGAGGTTTGTCATTATTTATCACCAGATATTGTTTCCAGTAGCTGTAGCTTTTGTTTTGAAATGTTTGGTTTGCTCTGAATGCAAGACGTTTTCCCTGTATTTCAGTAGGCAGGTTTCCATTAACCCTAAAATTGCACAAATTAAAATTGCAAATATAAAATTTGCCTAATGGAAACATGCAAATTTTAAAAATACTTTCGCTTGCATGAGGTGGTATTTCAGGCGATTAAAAAAAAAATCTCATATAGAAACCCGCCTACTGATTTAAAATATTTTCTTACACACTTTCTTAAATATTTAACAAGTAAACTAAATGCAGGGACTTTGTAGAAGAAAGAAAAAAATCTTTAAAAGGTTTCAAGACCTTAGTACCACAGTAGTTGCAGTTTTAGCTTTAAGCGAGCAAAATAAGTGTAAAATGCATTTTAAAATACATTTAAAAATAAAGAGCACTGAAAACGTAGCTGCTTTCAGCAAAATTTTGATGACTTCATAAAATATCAGTTTGTGTTAATTTAGTTTTATATTCCACTTACCAACGTGTGTTTTTATCTTTTTTAGATTATGCTGCTGGAGACATCTCGACGGTACAACCCCGCTATCGATAGCATCACATTTCTTAAGGATTTCAGTTATAATAAGGAGGATTTCGCCAAAGCAGGTGCATTTGCTCATTTCTGCCTGTCTGTGTATGGAATTAATGAATATCAGGTATTACTTGATTGCCTTATTGTATTCGTCTTGCATGTTGTTGTAAGGAGAAAAAAAAGTATGATGCCGGATTCACACTGGACGCAGAAGCACCCAGATATGTTATTTGTTGCGCAGGCGTCCGTCAGTAGTCGCCTGGATGTTTACACCAGTAGTGCATTTCTCTACGATTCTGCTCCTCTGCTATGTTTTAATCACATAAAGAAACCTGCCTCTGTCTGCCTGTGTGTCTGTGTCTGTGTGTGCCCGCTCATCTCTCTCGCTCTCTGTTTAGACACAGCAAACATGGATGCATGAGATGCATATTTTATCATGCATCATAATCCAGTCTTTTGTGTGATATTTAACACAAGTATAATATTTTTCACAATACATTTTTAGAGTTTTTTAATGCCAGATTGAGCGCAGAAAAAATAGCCTAGATGCCAAAATTATCACTGCAAATCGTGAGCCAGCTGCGGAGCTTGGTGCTGCAGTGTGTTCAGTGTGAACCCAGCGTGAACAGACATGCATGTTTGGTATTTAAAGAGTTGTGTTTTTTTGTTTTTTTTTAGTATCTCCAAATAAGTCTTATTTTTATTTCCAAACATGCCAAAAAGATTGAAGCAATAAGGCTGTTACCATCAGATATCAAACGCAGTATATAAAAACCTATAAATACTGGGTATAGTTTTGACATGTAATTTGTTGCTCTTATGTGATATTTCATTTTATAAAGTGTCTTTTCGTTTCCTTGTCACTCTCACCTCATCAGGGCTTCAGTTTGAGTTCATCAACCCCATCTTTGAGTTTTCGAAAGGAATGAACGACCTGCATCTGGACGAGGCAGAATATGCCCTGCTCATTGCCATCAACATCTTTTCTGCAGGTCAGAAATCCTAAACTACACAACCTGCAGAAATTCCTCGATGTTAACATACATTTAGAGCTAATGATGTCCCTGTCACTTCTTTAGGGGACAAATAAGATGATTGCAGTTGCATTTTTATAGTGTGAATCACATTCTGTCAAACAATAAGTTTTTTCTTGTTTGGTAAACTGTGTTCAGACCGGCCAAATGTGCAGGATCACGATCTGGTGGAGAGGTTGCAGCAGCCCTACGTGGACGCACTGCGCTCTTACATCATGATAAAGAGACCAAATGTAAGTGCCCGTGGTTTACATAACCTCCCCTCCTGTGACCGACAGTATGTCAGCATAACCTGGTTATCGTCATCACAATAAGCACATTGGGTCAGGGCTGAGGTTAGAGTTAGTTTTTTTGTTCAGACTGGAGCGGGGCTTGAAATGTTAGTTGTTTGGCAGATGAGAAAAGCCATTAGGAGAAACTGTTTTCACTGTAACGCTGCTACTGAATGAACGTGACCCAAATCCTTTGTTTTTATTTTACATCAACTAAAAATAGAGCTGCAGTTCAACATTTTAAAGTCTCCTCTGCTCCTCTCATTGTTTTTTATGCCTCTGAGCTGGCGATAGCCATGTCCATGTTGTGTGTTTTTGTCGTCCATACAGACGTTCATACCATCCTCGTGAAAGCGTTATATCAAGAACGACTTGAAGAGATTTCAAATTTGGCACAAATGTCCACATGGACTCAACGATGAACTGATGAGATTTTGGTGCTCAGAGGTTACTGTGACCTTGTCCGTCTTATTCTCCTAAAAACAATATTTCAAGAACATCTTTAGGGAGTTTTTTTTACAAATTTGGCACAAACGTTCACATGAACTCAAGGATGAACTGA
Source organism: Plectropomus leopardus (assembly GCF_008729295.1). Classification (NCBI taxonomy): domain Eukaryota; kingdom Metazoa; phylum Chordata; class Actinopteri; order Perciformes; family Serranidae; genus Plectropomus; species Plectropomus leopardus. Next base: position 3,713,052 of record NC_056463.1, read on the forward strand.
TTAGATTTTGGTGGTAGTAGGTCAATGATGAAGGTCGCTATGACCTCATCCATCTTATTCCCCTGAACACAATATCTGTGACCTTGTCTGTCTTATTCCTTTAAACGCAATTTTCAAGACAACCTTGAGGTTTGGTTTTTTTTTCAATTTGGCACAAATTTCCACTCAAACTCAAGAATGACCTGAATAGTGAATGACGGCTGCTTACAGCGCTGCTCTGCGGTTACTCTGAGCAGCGAGCGTGGGAGTAAACGACTATATCTCTTCCTTGTTCCTTGATGATCTAAATAAGTCGTTGCTTTTTTTAAATAATGTTGCTGAGAGGCTCTGAAAAGCTGCTAAATAACCATAAAGTCGGTAAATTAGTAGTCTTCTTTTCCCGTCACCCTGGGACTTGAGATCGTCTTGTTCGATTGTTTTTGGACACTGAGATGTTGTTCCGTAACAGCGACCCCTACAGTATAACAGTGAAAACGTTGATTGTTGGAAGATCTTGTCAGTGGCCTGGAAGCGTTGTGTTGTAAATGAAAATCTCGTCAGTGGCGGGGAAAGCGTTAAGTGACCTAAATCGACTTTGCATAAACTGAAAACGGAGCTACAGTTCAACATTACGAGTCATCCTGCAGACGTGTTTCAGATGCGATTGCAGGGCAGAAAGTCGTCTCTACTCCCCTCGTACAGTTTTCTTTTTAAATTTTTTTCTGTAATTGCTTCCTCAGGATCATTTGATGTTTCCCCGCATGCTGATGAAGCTGGTGAGCCTCCGTACTTTAAGCAGCGTCCACTCTGAGCAGGTTTTCGCCCTCCGCCTCCAGGACAAGAAGCTTCCCCCGCTGCTCTCTGAAATTTGGGATGTGAATGAGTGACTGCAGACCTGATGTCACACTCTTTTTGAAGCCTGAGACGGACACGGCACCCAGCAGGAACACTGACTCATTCCTGCCCATCTGGTCAGGGATTAGTGAGATTTTCGTCTTTCGTGGGAGGAGAGCATCGTCGCCCTTTGCTCTCAGACGGACCGCTAAACAGTTTGTGTTGACAAGAAGAAACATGAACGAGTAGTTGTCTTTGAGCCTTTTGTTGTTCTTACTTTTCTGTAGATGCTGACGTGGTTATGGCGATATTAAATACCAGCATCAGGCTCTTTCGCCAGTTTTCTTTGATTTAATATTTGTTGAAAGTTATGTCAGTTTATAGTGCAGTTCTATACTCATCCTCTAACCAATAGAATCTGAGCAGGTCTTGGCTGTGTCTGCTTCAAACATCAGGAGCTACAGTTGAAACAGTGAATTATTTTTTTGCAGTCGTGCAATAGGTGGAAACGGATACAGAGTTAAGCATGAGCAGACGCGTATCTGCTGTTCACTTTATTGATGTTAGGGTAAAACGGTAGGCCATCGGGCTTGTGACATGGTGACAGGTAGTTTGTGTTTGTTTTGGAGAAAGTGCAGAAATCACAAGGTCGGTGTAGTCGCTCAGGTAAAGTAATGTGAAGTAGACCTCCTGAAATTGGAGGCTTCTTTAATTTCCAGTAGATTTCTTCCAAGTGCATAAGGGACCCTTTTGGTCATTTCTAGATGCCCATTAACTTTCATGTAAATTGTGTATTTATTTTCACAAATGTATAGAGAGTGCACACATGAAAAGTATCCACGAGATTGTACAATCACATACTAACGCAAAGTAAAACTCTGCAGGCTGTGCCCTCATTAAAGGGATGGTTTGGATTTTTGGGGTTGTACGGGAAACGTATCCATTGACAGTGTTTTAGTTACAGTCGATTTCAGTCGGCACGCCTCCAATTTGGAGAAGCAGGTTGGAGTCCGACAAAAAAAACTAAGAAACGTGCTGCTGTGGACGGGGGTCAGCGGTAGTGTTGGGTAGTGTCACGGTTTTATGGTGTACCAGCGTATTCACACATCTTGACAGTATGATTTTTAGTGCCGGCAAAAATACAGACGCTCATTTTCTGTTAACCCCTGACGATTGAGTAGACGTCAGTCGTTGCATTTAGACGCCTTTGATTTGAATTTAAACCTCTAAAATCTGTGAAAAGTGGTATAATTTCTTTCAAAAACAAAGGAAAAAATCAACCAAGTAGCAACTTGGCAAGAAATGTCGTTCAAACTGCAAAAAATAGTAAAAAGTGAAAAGAAAATGATCTGAAAACTGTTTGGGGGGATTATGAGATATAAGATATAATCAAAAATGTGGGAAAATCTCCAGAAACTATATGATTTTTTATTGTTGATATTTAAAATTATGTTAGAGAATTTTTTCAAATCATTTTTTTAACACTTTAATTTTTTTTCTTTTTTTTTGTATTTTCAGGCATTTTCCTTGTAACTTTTTCTAATTTCTCACTGAATTTTTGGGCCATTTCTTGTTAAGTTTCTCGTCACCCTCATGTCTTTGAAAGAATTTGCTCGTGTTTTAAAGGGTTAATCTCATACGGTTCAGGCTGTTAAGGGGATTTCTGTGCATGTAGAGCACACCTTGTGCCACCAGAGGTCAGTGTGGTGCAGCAGCTGAGCTGACTGCTCGCGGCGGAGAAAACCTTACAGGACGTAAACAGCCGGCCTGCGTTGTGTCCGTAAGGATGTTAAATCACTGGGTTTGTTTTAACAGAGTTCGGTTTTGAAAAGATTGACATAAAAACTGTATTTTCCAGTTGGAAATTACTGTTTGGTATTAAGGTAAAGCAGTGAAAATACTCTCAGTAAAGTGTAAATTTAAACTTATTTTCTTTGGGGGCAAAAAATTCCGTTTCGTTGTTGATCCCCATTCGCAGCAGTACATCGCCGAGCCTCCAGTCTGCTTCTCCAAACCGGCCACGCACCGACTGACATCTGCTGTATGTAATATGGTTTCTATGGAGAAATATCCCGTACATCACCACGTCAAAAAACCTGAACTTCCCCTTTAAGGAAACAGTGATGTGACTAAATCTTTTTTTATTTTTTATTTTTACACAGAGCACTGGTACCTTGACATCGGTGCCCTCGGATTCCATGTAAAGATTAAATGTTGGTTTAAAAAAAGGAAGTCAAGCTACCGTCTCTGTGACCCTCCTTCCAAATAAACAAAAATCCATCCTGACAAAAGTTGTTTTCATAAATCTAGAATGGAAAAAGAAATTGCCTCTATTAATACTTTATTATGTGTATGTGAGATTATTCATTTCAACACAGAGCGGTTCAGTTATTTTCATATTTTGATTTTTTGTTTTATCTTTAGCATTTAAAAGCGTGAGAATTGTAACAGCAGCTTATAGTTTGAACAGGATCTAAAGAATTTGACAGCCTTTTATTTTTGATAATATACTGTATGAATGACGCTGAGGCGAAAATGTACAGCTGATTATCAGATGGATAATTACCTAAAGGTCTACCGTCGTCTGAGTATCTTTCTCGTACAGGTACTCAACATCAACAGCTTTAACAGGCCAGATTTTGGAAAGAAAAGAAACCAAAATCTTTAACAGGGAGCAGAGAACAATGAGTAGAAACATTCAAATCGTGATAACGTCTATAACTACAGAGATTTAGATGTTTGTACTCGTGCTTTTTTCCACACCTGTGCAGTGTAAACTTGAATGATGATAAAGAAATGTCAATGCAGATTCATAATTGTGAAGTTTATTTTCTGTTCATGCGTAAAGAGGGCTGAAAACTGGACGACGTGATGCCGGTGCTTCAGGTTTTGGAGTGACAGTCACGTCTTGTGTAACGTCATGTGTAGCCGTGTGCAGCTGTCTCACAAAAACATGGATGTATAATTCGGTTTTCTGTGTCCTGACAGTTTCAGTTAGCAGGGTTCCCATAGCCTTGAAATTCCTGGAATAGTTGTGAAATTTGAAATACTGTTTTCCAGGCCTGGAAGTGCTTTGGAGTTCAAGTTTTTATTCAAATTACAGTACTGTACAAATGTCCCAGGCCATAATAGTAAAGTTGTAATGTGTCTTTGACTTCCAGTGTCATGAACATGTTCAGTGTATTAACCCTTTAGGGCCCGCTTTAATATTAAACACACTCGTATCGCTCTCAAGCAAAGTGTGCTTTTCAAAATCAAGCAAATTTTCAAGTAAATTTTTTTAACCAACATCAGTCCTAATCATAAATATTAAATATTCATTAATTTTCACAATTTTGACCCTTCAAATGCCTGTTTTTTGTCATGATGCTACTGTGTTTTTTAGGCAAAAAATGTATGTGTGTGTCTATATATATATATATATATATATATATATTATATATATATATATATATATATATATATATATACTTTTTAAAAAATTATTATTATCACAGTTTGGGATATGTCAACAAATTGACAGCAACACTGATTGTGATAGTGCGCCTCGTGGAAAAAGCATGTATTTTCTCCATACGCCAGATATGGTAAAAATGACGACATCAGATGGAAAATACTAAAGAATTATAAATTTCAAGTCAAAAGCCCAGAATGACACCCAGAAATAATAAAATGCATGTTTTTTATGCTTTGATGTCTGTGGGATCAAAAACTGCAGTTTGAATGGGTTTCAATGGCGCATTTTTTTTAGTTTCCACTGCGTATTTTAGACTCATTTTCGGAGCTGAGCTGGAAATTCTAAGATTAAACAAAAATACGCAATCTTGCCAAAATTTATGCGATATGCATTAACAAAGCCAAAATTACTGAAAAAATGATGAATGAAAAGTGCGTAAAATGCACCAAACAGTCCCGAAGGGTTAAAACACACAAAAATGTCAGAGCAAAATGGCTCCTTCAGACTGAATATTTAGTGTGAAACAAAAAGAGGCTCAAACCAGCGACGTGTTGAGCAAAAACACCAGAAGATCATTTTTGTAAATCTCACACGCTGTCTGCTGGAGCTCAGGACGGTCACACTAAATACTGTAAAGCCTGTTGAAGTTGTTTTATTCTGAAATATTTGCCTTTTGAATATATATTTCCTGTATGTTCTGGTTGTATTTTAGTGAAGAAGCTACTGAGAAAAACGTGTATGATCATTATAGTTTTGCTTAAATAATCGTGTTGAAGGTGGCCTAAGACTTTTGCACAGTATGTCCATTAATTCCTAAAACGTCGCGTTGAAAACACGCTGGATTTAACATCTACGCTGCATGAGCACGGATTAGATCGGTGCTTTTTTATCGCCGAAAAAGGCGACGCGACCTTTAAATTTTGTGAGCATATGCAGGTGGTTGGCGGCAAAAGAAAACAACCGCTCGCAGTTTGCTTATTTGCATCTGCGTTGGAAGAATATGTTTATAGGCCGACCCACTTTAATCTACTTAAAGTCAAGAAAATGGGGAAAAATATTATGGAGAAGTTTTGAAAATGAATTGGTAAAAATGTGTGGGAACCCTGAACCAGGCATTATATTGTATTGTAATTGTTTTGTTTTTGTTTTTGTTTGTTTATTTGTTTTTGCCATTTTCAGCTGCAGTTTCTTTTTAATTTTAATCCATAAAAAATGTATTTAAGAGTTAACCTGTTGTAGCTGAACAGGAACATTGATCGTTATACAAAAACGAGTCACAGGAAGTGGCGTCCTTCTCAGATATAATAACAGACTTAGTTATGATTTGATCCAAATTTGGTGATTGATCTTTTGTGTTTTGATCATTTGGATTTCAGTGTGAGACTTCGGTTGTCTTTTTTTTCACTCTTTACGTGACTCACAAACATGCCTGTAGCGCACAATCCTCTGTTTTAATTCATGACCTGTTTTTGTTCTTTTCCTTTTTTGACTTTGACTTTTTCGCAGCAGACGACACGTGTTTCGTGATCCGATCATTTGCGGGCAGCGCTAAATGCGTGAACAGCCACCAAGACCACTTGTCTCGGACTTGTCTGAGATGCATTTGACCTCGTATCTTTTGTAATGTGAGCGCTAATGTGTGCCGATGCGTCTCCGACAAGGACTCGTCAGTGCAGGACCTGCACGTGTGGAGGAACCGAAATCAAAGTCAGTGATGGTTTAAGTTAATCTGAGACACGATGAATCTGTGAATCGTTGAATCGTTTTATTCGCTCAGACAGATTTCCAAGAAAATATCAGAGGTCACGTTTAAATGAGACCAACGGAGTTGCTCGTCAGGTGAATACACCAAAAAAAGTTCTTAGCTTCGGTGTTTACTTTTGCAAAATGCAGCACGCTGAAGATGCTCAGTAGTGTTTTTCCCAAACGGCCCCGCCCCTGAGTTCCTGCTCGCCTCATAGACCTGATGACGTCATGGACTTTTAAATCGCTTTTCTCGACTCTGGGAAAGTTTCACAGATATAAAACCACCACGGTAAAAAAATCGGAATAGAAAGAGTCATAATTGACTTTTTTTTGCAGTTGGAGATGTCCTGTCAAAAGTTTTAGGCCACGTTCAGGTGAAAAGGGCCGTACTAAAATCGGAAAAGTCTTTGCTTTCAAAGAAGATCCACGTTCATATGATAAATGATCCTCGTGCGCACAGATCACAACAGAAAACGCTGCATTATTCGTGTCAGGTCAGAAGTTACCGATTTAACTTCGTAATGACACTATAGAAGAACATCGGGCGAAGTGCGGCCGTAACGTCACCGTTCTCACAGGATCCGCAAACAGTTTACACGTTGACAGAAGGGGCTGCGTTTTCAAAAGATTACACTGGAAACATTCAAAAGTTTCCATTTCCAGGCCCCCAAAATGCTGTTGTGGTGTGAACGAAAGGCCAAAAGTTTAACGTTTCATGCAAGAACTGTGCCGTGTAAACGGCCCCCTAACAGACCACATCACAGTGTTTGTTTACAATAACTGCAGGGTAGAAACCCGCCCGCGTCACGTACATGAAATGAAGCGCCGCTGACATTACGACCAGTTGGATGAAGTGTTGCATGTTAAATTTTTGTTAACAGTACTTACAACTGCAAATCTGACAATAGCGAAGGTTCCCATTACAGATTTGCTCAAAATTTCAGCAACATTTTTGAAACGTTGCGAGTTTGAGTGATGTTTGCGACTTCTCTGGCGATGGCTTTCCAGTAACCATGGCGACGGATGTTTAAAACATTAGCAGCTTTATTTCTGTTGCAGCCGCCGCGCTAACCGTCATTATTTCCAATCCAAGGCGACGTTGGCGTGTTATGTGAGCAATAATGGAAAGACAAGCCCCTTGTGCGTGCGAGCGTCCACATTTTAGGGTTTCTGGGAGCTGATCACGATTTCACAGAGGAATCGTGGATTCAAAACTCTCAGATGATTCGCTCAACTTTTGAAGAGTTACGTGATGCAATAACAGCTCTTGTAGCTCCTGCTGCATCATGAGGGAGCCACTTCCTGTTGACAAGCACTAACCATAGCATCATGTGACCTATAAAGCAAAAAAATCGTTTACATGCAGTTTTGCGAAATGTGGCTTTTTCGAATCGCCTGAAATACCACCTTATGCGAGTGTAAAAATGTTTGCGATAAATGGGAGATTATTTTAATTGACATGTTTTATATTTGCAATTTCAGCGTCTGAGATTGGGCGGGGGGGCAGCACTCGTCTCTGCTGGTAAATTGGGCAAAAACGCGTTCAGCTCCGCCTGTTGGTTGACTGAACACAAACAGCCGGATGTTTTCTTTGCTCGTTCTTCGTTAACAGCGGCGGTTCGTTCGTGAGCCGCCAGAATCCCCACAGAAACAACAGTAAACGCTGATTTCCTTCCTCTCCCTCAGCAGGACAGCGATTGTTTTTCTGCTCCTGCAGCTTTTTATTCACGTTTTTTTTCGATGAATTATGTTGCATTTCTGATTTGAAAGACGCCTGAATTGAATGTCAAGCTTGATATCAGCGAACTTAATTTTGCTTGAATATAAAAAACAAAATCCTGAATTTCACATTTCCATTTAGCAGCAGCACATTTTTCCCCCTTTAAAAAATTGATTCACTTTTTATTGATGCTCTTACATCCTCCTCAGCCTGTATATGTGTTTAATAGTTTTTTCTTTTTTTTGACAGGTGGATCAATATTCAAAGCAGCAGATTATTTTGAGCGAGTGCAGCATTTTGAAACCAGTTTGCTTTGGGTCCCTTTAAAAGAAATTTGATTTTTTTTCCTTCTTTTCATTTCTTTTTTTGGTTTTTGGTTTGCTGCTTCTGTAGCCAAACACTAACCGTTAAAGTACCTTCTGTAATGTTGGGGTGAATTTTCCAACATAATCAAATCTAGATCTTCTGAGAGATTGAATTTGATGAAACTGAAATTATTTTGTCATGGTTTTCTGAACAAATGAGAAAAAAGGGACAGTTCACCCCAAAATCAAAAATACATATTTTTCCTGTTACCTGTAATGCTATTTACCAAACAAGATTGTTTAGATGTGAGATGCAGAGTTTTGGAGACATCGGCCGTAGAAACGTCCTTCTTCTCTCCGTTATAATGGATCCAGATGACACTTGACTTGTGGTGCTCAAAGCAGAAAAAAAAGTCAAAAACCGTCTTCCGTGCATATCCGTCTCGTGTTTGTGACAGCACGAGATGTGAATATCAAAGTCGTCCTCCTCGGCTAAGCTGCAGTTTTAACCTTAGTCGTGCCGGGTGAGCTGGCAGTCAGCGTGATATTTTTGATATTTTGTGTGGCAATATTGTAATATTATACCGATGCTAAGTATACTTTTTTTAATCATATAACTTATTAATATCTCAAGTACAAATTAAACTATTGGTAGCTCACTAGAAAAAATAAACCAATTGCTGTTTTAGTCTACTAGTTTTGCTGCAAGAAAAAATATTAAAGTGAATTTTTTTTCAAAAAAATCTTCATTACCTCTAGGGATGCACAATAATTTTGTTATGTCATCAGTATTGGCCGTTACTGGATTTAAAATGAAATATCAGAATCAGCCAACATACTGATTTTCGAAAAAAAAAAATTTTTAATTGATAAAGCGAACATGTACAAAACATCAGCCCTAAGCTGAAATATTTTTCAGATTTTGCACAATGAATGAAAATTACATGCACTGAACAGCATTGTATTTATGTCTCTATCTGCTGTGGGCCGTCACAATAAGAGTATGCATGATATTATGTTAGTTCAACTACAGAAGAGACTTGATAATCACTAAAATTCGGTGAGGTAAAAATCGATATATTGATATCGGTATCAGTTATTGGCCAAATGGGTTGGCATATCAGATATTGGTTAAAAAAAAAAATCCAATATTGTGCATCCCTAATTACTTTATCATATTAAATAAGACAGATTTTAACCAATTTATCCTGTGGGAACAAAATTTAAAAATTAATACATTATAATATATGTAATGACAATATGTTAAAAATCGCAATATTGTATCGTGACTAAAGTATCGTGATAATATCGAAGCGCTGGGTGATTCCCACCTGTAGTAGTAAGTGTAGTAGTGTGTAGTAGATCATGCAGTAGATGCATGTTTCCCCCTGAGCAGTGATTCGGTTTTCAGGTGTAGTTCGGTAGAAACAAAATAGTTCCCAAATGAAACTGCTCACAACAAAGTCCGTGTATTATCGTGAGTAACCAGGTCATGATTTCTGGAAACAGACATTGCTGTTGACTTTTCCAAATGTATTTTTTTGGCATTTTTCGCCCCACAAGCTGAGTGCCATCTAGTTTCTTTATATTGGAGACAAAGCAGATATCTCACAGCCGAAATCTCAAACTCTCTGCAACTCACACAGAAACTACTTAGACGGATCAACAGCACAGCAAGTAACAGGAAGAATATGTGTTATTGATTTTAAGATGAAGCGTCCCTTTAATTATTTTTTCTTAGTGTAAATGTAATGTTAATGCTGTAGGTATTATTACTCTGTATATACTGTAACTGTCATCTGATCTCATTTAGTTTCCGTCTTCGAAGGGTGACACTGTAAACATCATCGATGTATAGAAATGCAAACCTATTTTAATACTTGTATACTTTGTATGTACAGTATAAATTAAAGCTATGCTGTAGTGCTGATGGGTGGTCAGATTTTAGTTGCGTTGACGCTCAAGGACTCAACGTAATATCAGTCAAGACTGTAGTGATCGTCCACATATACTCTGATTTATTTGGTATTTAAATGAGACAGCACCCGGTCTTGGTTTATTTTCAGCATAGTGAAACATTTCTATCGCTGACTCACATCAGTGACGAACGATGAACACGCAGAGGTTTTTAATAACCTCGGAAAGAGAGCTTGCTGTAAGATCTGTGATATATAAGCTGTAGGTTATTTAGGCTGTCAGAGCTGTCAATAATGGACAAAGAGTTTTTATGTGATATAAAACATGCATGCCTAAAAGTTTTGATTTTCAACAGGTCAAAAACATAAGAAAAAAGGCAATGAGCAACGGATAAAAAGAAATGGCCAAAAAATAGCATGAAACTAGTAAAAAAGTACAAAGCAATCAACAGAAAATTATGAAAAAATGACACAAAAAATAATTAAAGGACCCTTAAAAATGTTTTAAAGATTATGATTTTGCAACATTACTTCAAACATATCATTAAAAATAGTTTTTCCTTAGCTCTTCTTTCTTCTGTGGACATTTTTCGCTTTTTAATTTCATAATTACAAATTTCGTGCAATTTTTGGAACATTTTTTTGTGCCCTTTTTACCCCCATGTTTTTGAAAGAAATCGCACCGATTTCCTCGGGTTAAAAAGATTTTAAAAACTGTCTGAAAGCAGCACAAGAAAAGTGATGTTGCTCCAGGATCCCAGGTTAAGTTTGGATTTTCTGTAGGTTTTTTCTGGGGGGGCATATATATATGTGTGCATACATATATATATGTGTGTGTATACATATACATATATATATGCATACACACAGACACACACATATATGTATACATATATGTACATATTTACACACCTACACATGTTCTGGTAATAACACTAATAATAATAGTAATAATAATAATAATAATATATTAATTATACATATACCATACATTTCTCCAACTTTGGTCAAACACAGCGAAGGTACATACAAACGCATAAAACAATACACCATTAAAAACACACAAATGTACAATATACAAGAGTGCATTTATGGGGCGTGTGCTCCACCAACTGAGCCACCCGGCGCTCCCAATAGTAAAAGTTTAATTTGTCCCTTGAGGATGTCCTCAGCAGAGGACACCCAGAGAGGTTCTCTTTTAATTTAGTGAGTGCTTAGTCCGGCTCTCAAATTCAAATATTATGCTAAACATATTGTTATGTGATGGGAATAGATAATTAAAATAATAAAAGAACAAGCCCGAGGCAAACATGAATGAAATGGCTTCAGAAAGCGTCTCACAGACCCCCAAAAGAATTGAAAAAGTCAACTATCAATAATTCTGACCCAGCAAGATGCTGAAAAATTTATTCTTGGGTTATTTCAAGAAGATTAGACTATTGAATCACGTGTTTTACCTGCATAAACAGACTCATGCACAGACTAATGCCGCCCATATGCTGTTTATGCCTGAGTCTTTAAAATTGGCCAAAAGAGTCACTCAACTCCTCCCAGCGGACACCAGCGGGTTAAAATATTACAGTTTTAGCAAAAATGCATGTTTTTGGATGAAGCTGGATTATATTTTTGGATTCTTTTTCACAATGGAGGTTCGCAAGAAAAACAAGTTTTCTTCTCACAATGGAGGAGTTCGCATGAAAAAAGTTTAAGTTTTGTTGAAAACATACCTCTTTAACTTTTTTCAAACAAAAAACGTGGAGTCCCCTGCTCTATTTTAAATGACCTCTTATACCTTTAAATGTTTATTCCCTTTCATTAGCTTTTGAGGGCTCTTTTACAAGATGCAGCAGTGTATAATCACACACTGGAGCATGACAACTTAAAAGTGACCAGAGTCGGGGCTCGTCTAACATCATCTGGGAGGTGACACTGGCCCCTTAAAGGTACGTATGTCACAAGCATGCCAGAGATATATTTAAATTTAAATTGTATCGTATTAAATTGGAATTAACATTATTTTAATTTTGAAAATGTTTTTGATTTTTTTTAAGGTTATTTTTTTTCACCTTTATTAGATAAGACATTAATAGCGTGAGAGCGGGAGTTGAACCCGAGGCCGCTGCCAAGGACACTGCCTTTATTCATGGGGTGCCTGCTTTATCCACTCAGCCACCGACGCCCCATTTTTTATTTTTTTAAATATAATTCAAGATCAAAACTTAAACTTTCGGTTTCAAATTTTATTTTTTTATTTTTATTTTTTAAATTTTAAATTAATTTCATTGATCTGACTGCATAGCGGGGTGCCTCATTACAGCTCATGCTCACAGGGCCCTAAAAATGCTTTGTTCGGCCCTGTCAGGTGATTAAATATGTAAAATACTGCAACGTATTATTTGAGTTTAATAGTTTTTTTTTTGGTTCCGCAGCCACAGTAACGTTTCGGTCCCGTGTGGAGCATTAAGTGTTTTTTCTGCGCTTGTTTGTCGCTTCCGTTAGGTCTCAGTATGCGGAACTCCCTGCAGACGATGATGATGAGGAGGAGGATGTTGTGAAGGCAGGTTGTCACTGACGGAGCTCCCGTTCACCGAGCACAGAGGCGGACACACACCCCGCATCACTTACTCACGCCGAGAGACAGCCACACGGAGGACCTGCTGCACACTTCAACCAGAACCACCGCGATATCAAAGAGAAAAACAAGGCTGAATTCGGACAAACACCGCCGCCTCTCCCCCCTCCGTGACCGCGGAGGGCACCCACCACCCAGGCCGTCATCAGCAGCTGGTTCCGCAGCGAACGTTAGCAGCTAACTGGCTAATGCCACCAGGTAAGGATGCTCTTTTTTAACCGCTTTATCATTCAAACACACCCACTACAATTATGTCTGTGATATTTTAACATTTTTCTAAAGTCGCTACCGTTTTTTTTTTATATTTTATAGTTTGTTAATTTAAGATAAAAATCGGTGAAGCTACTGTTAGCGGCTAACGCCAGGCAGCTAGCCTGCTAGCTAATCCATCCATGACGTAGAAAAAGCATAAAGCTAGCAGAGTGGAGGTTTGCAGAGAGGATGCATCTTCAGGGGTGAACATGTAGGACATGCAGGCCTTGACAGCTGTCATACATGCAGAAAACAGCTAACAAGACACACGGCCAGCTCTCCTGGAGCTATCAGGAGGTGTTGGCATCGCCTTATCACGTTTTTCGCTGTGAATGTAATCCTCCTCTGATCGTTTGTCGTTACTCTAATCTCCACTGTGAGCCTGTTAGGTCATTAAGGTAGTAAAATACACCTGATATCTAACGTTTGCAGTATTTGACACCTCCTGCATTTAAATAGTGTGTCATTGTAAACTTAACACTTACAGCAATGCTTTGCAGTTCCACAACAACAACAACAAAAAAATAACATAAGAAAAAAAAGTGTTTTATGCAAGAAATGCTCATTAAATTGCTTTATAACAAGGAAATTAAATGCACTGAGCGCTTCTCATTAAAGCATACCTAAAAATAGGGATAGAATACAGGTAATATGCAATGCTTTGCAGTTCCTCAACAAAAAATTATAATATAACAAGAAAAAAAAGTGTTGTCTAAGAAATGCTCAGTAGATTGCTTTACAACAGGAAATTAAATGCACTGAGTGCTTCACATTAAAACATACCTAAAAATAGGGATATAATACAGGTAATGATAATCATCACGCTTACAGCAATGCTTTGCAGTTCCACAACAATTTGAATAATATAGCAAAAAAAGTGTTTCATACAAGAAATGCTCATTAGATTGTTTTACAACAAGGAAATTAAATGCACGATTTTTCTTTCCTATTAAAGCATACTTAAAAATAAGCATAGCATACAGGTAATAGTAATAGTGTGTCATTGTGAACTCATCAGGCTTACAGCAATGCTTTGCAGTTTCACAACAATTTTAATAATATAGCAAAAAACATCATATTTGTGTACCACCTTTCATACAAGAAATGCTGATCAAATTGCTTCACAGTAAAGAAATTATATGCACCGAGTGCTTCACATTAAAGTGTACTTAAAAATAGGGATAGAATACACTTAATAACAATAGAAATAGTGTGTGCTTGTAAAATCATCATGCTTACAGCAATGCTTTGAGGTTCTATAACAACAATATTAATAATATAGCCCAAAAAAAGCCACCTTTCATATAAGAAATGCAAATTACAATACAGAAATTATATGCACCGAGTGCTTCACATGAAAGTATGCATAAAAACAGACAGAATACAGTTAATACCTGATTACTAATATTAGCACTAACTGACACCTATTGCATTGAAATAGTGTGTCATTGTAAACTCGTCATGCTTACAGCAATGCTTTGCAGTTCCACAACAACAATTTTAATAATATACCAAAAAAAAACATTTGTGTACCACCTTTCATACAGAAAATGCTGATCAAAATGCAATATGGAAGTTATATGCACCAAGTACTTCACATGAAATTGTACACTAATACTAATACAATAAGGAAATCATATGCTTCACATGAAAGTATACTTAAAGAAAGGGATAGAAATAATTTAATAATAATACCTGATATCTGTTGGAAGCACTCATTATATTGATAGAGTATGTCATTGTAAAACCATCATGCTTATAGTAATGCTTTGTAGTTACATAAAAACAACTTTAACAAAATGGCAAAAAAACACCTTTCATACAAGAAATGATCAAATTGCTTTACAATAAGGAAATTATAAGCACCCAGTGCTTCACATTAAAGTATACTTAAAAATCAGGTTTAGAATGCAGTACATGAATATAACATACGATAAACCCCACTTAATGATAATTATTAGAATAAGATCAGAGTGGAATGCATAACGTGAGATGGAAAATAAAACCCATTGAATAAAGACAATAAAAATAAAATTTAAAAAACAAATTAAGTTAAAAAAAATAATTTGCAGTAATTATTGCAATAATGGTATAGCACCTTTCATACAAGAAATGCACCTGATGTTCTTAATAATAAAAATAAGATGACATAGAATGTATATAGTGCGTAACATAAGATGTAAAACTAAACTCACATAATAATAATAATAATTATTATTATTATTATTATATAATACCATTTTATTGGTATAACGCCTCTCATACAAGAAATGCAGCTCAAAATCCTTCACAACAAGAAGCTTCGCGTTAAAATAGACACAGAATGAACATTAAAAACGGGGAAATAATGCAGTAATTGATGTTAAAGCAATATAAACCCCACTTGTTAATAATAAAAAAAAAAGACGAAAATAGAATACAAAGAATGTTAAAATAAAATAAAATAAAACCCACGTAAAAAAATAAAAATTATTTTAATTTTATTTGTATAGCACCTTTTATACAAGAAGTGCAGCTAAAAATGCTTTACAGTAAGGAAATTAATGGGCGCGTGCTTCAGTTGCAAGCACAGAATGCTATAAATAATGTAAAATAAGATAAATGCCATTTTAATATGATAATACCAATAATATGAATTAGAAAACATAGAATTCCTTATATTAAAAAGAAAATAAGCCCACCTCATAATAATAGTTGTACGCTCAATTAATAAATAAAAAGAATGCATAAGATCTATTTAAAACAATGAATAATAATAATTAAGGAAGCGCAGTTTGCAAAACAAGCGTGACTGATGAGAGATAAGGCAGCTAATTTAATTATAAATGGACTGAATGACCATGACATTGGATTACAGAGATGGCTTTCAGTATCAGCAAGGCGAAGAAGAAGTAGTATAGAGCGAAGGAACCTATATCATCCTGCTGCTAAATATTTGATATATAGTGTAAATTTTAACATACATTTTGATATATAATGAAATGTACTTTTGTTGTTGTCGTTCCTTTTTTTCTTCAAAAAAATCAGGTCAAAAATATGAGAAAAGTCAGCTGCAATATTAGACGAGGCTCATAATTATAATTTAAGATCAGATTTTATCAGCTTCATTGATCCTGAAGTAAAATTTAACTTGGATGTTAATATATGTAGAAACAGACCAATAAAACAGTGACTATAAAACATCGTCACCGTACACGGGAGTCTATTTGCTTTGGTCAGGATCTCCTCAAAATGCATATTGACTTGTGCGATATTTTAACCAAGTTGTCAGTATATTGATTTATTTTGTAACATAAACAAGATGTGCATGTCATTGTTATGTAATGCACATTTAGCTGAGCTCCCTTCCCTTTTCTTAAAAAATTTTCATCCTCAAGCTTCGTGTGCCTGCATGATCACACGTCAAACAAGTGCAGCTGTTAACAATTTACCTACAATCTCACCTTTATTAGATTTATTCTCAGAAGGGAGATTTTTTACATGAGGTCGAAAGATTATGGAGCCGATATTTTGCATCGTATTGGCCTTTTATTTTAATGTTTGCCAATAAAATTAATTACAAAGTGCAAAAAAAGTGTCAGCATGGGAGGAGCTATTTTTATTTATTGATTTTTTTTTATTAAAATTTTCACTTGACTTTATGAAAAAGTTGTTGTTTTATGTTGAAAGTCTCAGTTTTAATTAAACATTTAGCAAAGGCATTTAAATAAAGTTTTGTATAGGGGTTTGTTTTATTTTCCTAATTCTAAATATTGACAGAAAGATTTTCATTTTTATTATAAATGCAGATCGGTCTCATTAACTAGTAATAATCAGTATCAGCAATGTCTGTCGACCCCTACTTTTTACACATACATGTATTTTAAAAAATTATTTAAAGTTTCAGTTATAGCAAGAAAACGTTTGTTCAGCTAAAAATAACCCTTCCTTTTTCATTATTCATTATCGAACCGTGAAAATGTCGAACTGTTGTAAGTGTACTGTCAACACGAGTGAAAAGTGAACCTATAGGATTGATTTATTGATTAGTTTTGTGAATTTTGGGACCAAAAATTGGGTTCATAAGCTGAACGTGAGCTAGAAACGTATCTTCTATAAGGAATTAAATTGAGAGGGAAAATTTAAGAGAGTTACAATAATCATTGTTATGTACTATCGCACCTTTGATACTAGAAATGCAGCTCCAAGTGCTTTGCAATAAGGAAATTACATGCAAGTGTTTTCCCCTAAAATACGAAGAATAAACATAAAATCAAGGATAGAATGCAATAATTAATGTGCTATAATATAAACCTTACAATAAAGTTACAATAAACTGATGTTATCAATAATATAAATAGGTGGGATCGAATACATAGAGTGTGTAACATGGGATAGAATACAAAACCCATATAATAATAATAATAATAAAAATAAAATGATAATAAAATGTTATTGATAAAGCACCTTTCATACAGGAAACGCAGCTCAAAGTGCTTTGCGATAAAGAAACTTAATGCACTGAGTGCTTCACATTAAAGTAGACACAGAATGAACATTAAAAACAGGAATATAATGCAATAGTCATTGTTAAATAATATATTGTACCGTGAAATGCACCATTGCAACACTACTGTCAAAAGAAAAATGAACCTATAGGATTGATTTATTGATTATTTTTGTGAATTTTCGGACCAAAAATGGGGTTCATAAGCTGGACACGAGCTAGAAACTCATGTGGCATTTTAAAAAAATAATACATAAATAGAGAGGACACTTGGTCACTGTGTGCCTGGAGAGTCCCCGCTCATTTAGCGCTAACCAGTTTTATCGACAGGCGACCAAAAAGTTCTCGTTCAGCCGTGGAACAGCGTCCGATTGCTTCAATAAGAAAAGATTGAAATCTAGAAGTGAGAAAACAATGATCAATACTTTCTCAATCTACACCCCATCGCTCTGAGGTAAAACTAATTTAACCAGAGCCTCCTCCATCACCGCTTGCTGCAGTTTCCTGTGACTGGCGTGAAACGCTGTCCATGTTGGAGGCCTGTGAATCATATCTTTCTCCTCCAGTCTCCGTGCTTACATAAGCAGCGAGTGCCGCCCTGCAGACCACTCTGACCACATTCATCTGTTGTGTTAACCCGCATCATTATCTTGCTTTTGAAGATTACACCGTGTTGTGGTAAATGTTTTATCTGGTTTTTTTTTGTAATTAGAGGGAGAGGTTCAAGCTTGTTCATTAAATACAATCAGTGAAGTGGCGTAGTCCATCCACCGTCATCTAAAAATAATGCTGCGCTCCTGCTCTGTGTCTTTGTGCTGGATGAGTCTGCCTCCTGCTCTGCTTCCAGCTCTGCTGCTTTCATAAAATAGCCATTTTGGCTTTGCACCAGGAAGCATTCAAGTTGCCAGACCTGCACGTAGATTCATTGTCCTGATGGTTTTGCAAGATAAAGAGGGTTCGATCTGTTTTCTGCCGAGGCCTAGCCCTCTCTGTGGGAATATATCACGTATTCCTCTCTGTATTTAGCCGCTCAGAGTTGTGCAGATAAAGCCAGAATAGTGTGAAGAACGAGCGGTTAAACGTTTCAACACAATGTCTCTCAGAGCAGATAACCTTGCATGTTAAGTGACGGTTTACTTTGGTCTTCTTGTTCACTGACATGCAGAAGTAAGCAGCAGAGTGTCAGACTTGCAGTGTTTTTGAATAATTTGAGTAAATGTGACGCCTGCTGACATTAAGCTGACTCACCCAGACGTGTTTCAGCTCATAATGTGGTGCTGTTTGAACTGTGTATGGCACCGCACACATCGTATACCGCTGCAGAGTGTGAGTCAGCCTGCTCATTCCTTATGTTAACCCCGTCAGGTATTAGCAGAGGCCCCATGAGCACGGTTGCAGCGGTTTGTGATTCTCGGGGTGCGATAACAGTCTGAAAAATATCAGGGTTTTACGGCTTGACGGCATTACAGAATCATTTTTATTATCAGTCAGAATGACCCTTTTTAAAAATATTTTTATTGAAGAAAACGAGAAAGTGTTTTACATGAGCCGACAGGTATTAGAGATGCATTTTCAGTGTTTTGTTAAAATGACCCTGAAAGGAATGAAAACAGAACGATTAGTTTCGGTTAAATAAATATTTTATCGCTATAATTAACACTTTAAACCATTTTTTTTAATGCAAGTATGTGTGAAAGTCTCAGTTTTATAAATAACTAAAATAAAGGGGAGATTCTCAATCCAGTTTCTTTTAATATCGTATATAACAAATGCACACAGTGTGATAATCGCCAGCTTTTACATCACGGTATACCTCAAGACTGGTTTATCGCTGAAACTGTTTTTTTTAGCTGATCCACAGAATATAATTAAAAAATGTGGTGATTTCTGCTTTTAGCCATTATGCTCCAAAACGCTGGAACAGTAAATTATTATCTTATTAGTCTGGCTTTTATGTAGTGTCTTACTATCACAAGTTTTACACTTATTCTGTTTATTAAGAGCCATTTTTTGAGAATCCGTTTTTGGCTATTTCCTACGTTGTTCTTGTTTTTGTGTCTTGAATTGAAATGTAAAATCCTGAATGGGATTCGAGTTGTTTTAAAGGTTTTACATAAATAAAGTTTGACTGATTGAACTCTACCCAAGACACGATATTATCACGATACGTAAGGCACAATACCACGTTATTTCCATTTTAAACTTTTTGCAATATGCTGAGGATAACAATAATATCTGTTGCAGTATATTACAGTTCATTACCTTTTTTCTACTGTAGATTTCCTCTTTAATGAAATCTTTGCCAGAATCTGTTTAATCTAATAAGATCAGCAATATTTTAGTCTAGTCATCGTTGGACTTCACTGTAATTATGCCTGAGTTAGAGTTTGAAATTTTAGGGCAGGTTTAAGGCAGAAGATCACGTTATTTCGTAGCTTTCTAGTGCAAAACCTCTCCTCCTCCAGGCAGCTGCCTCCATGTCAGCAGCAGCCTGCACTGAAGAGCAGTGTCAAAGTCAAGAGCGCGCACTCTGAAGAAATATCTGAGGACCAAAATGTCCCAAGGAAGTAGCCGACACCCCACAAAAAAAAAAAAAAACACGACTGCTTGACTTAAAGCTGTTTCGGTCGACTGAGGAGTCTCTGACAGCAGCCCTAATTCATCCTCCTGTAATTATTTAATTTGCATCAAAATGTATCTTATGGACTTTTTTAAAAAATTATGAGGCTATCAAAAGTTTTATTGTATTTGTAATATTTTATTTAATTTTTCCAATTTGGTGAAGCAAGACAAAACAGGTGAGAAGAGGCAAGATGGGACAGATGGGACGGGTTTTTAAACAAGCGAAAGGACAAACAAATGAGCGACATGAAAAAAAAGGAGGACAAAAATTAATAAAATAAAAATAAATAAAACAAAGAGAATCAGTAAAGCAGAGTCAGTCTGTTGTCAGTTGTATTTGCAATATTAATATTAAAAAATCAATACTCGGCGTTGGTGCATTAATTCAGTATTGCCACACAAAATATCAAAAAACTACACTATTAATATTTCCCCCTCCCCTATAAAGTACAGGCGAGTTTATTTTCTTCGTAAACATGATAAAATATTCCATAAATTAAGCGTCTAAACTGTTTTTATTTTTTTTATTTATTTATTTATTTTTTGTTTTTTTCTTTTATTTTTTAACGTGTCGTAATCATTCTCTGTGTTGGATCTATTCAGTAATTAAGTAAAAATCTGACCAATTGATGGCATCATGCTCCAGTTCATTTTTGGATTTTGCCCCTCTGTGAATGGCTCCTCTGCTCACAAGTAGACCTATTAGAGATAATTAGACCCATAATGCATCTGGAGCACTCTGTGATAAAGTCACCTCTAATGTCCACAGGACACAGCTGTGGCCGTGTCTCCGCGGCGACCGGGGTTAATAACAGCCTGTGTCAGGATGTGGGTCCGGAGAGACACGCTCATGACTTTACACGCCGTCCATTTGTCTGCTGTAATGTGTGTGTGCTCAGTTTCTGCTCACGTCTCTGAAGCTCGATATCAAGTGAAAAGTCGGCGTTTTCTTACAGTTATCGGTGTCACAATACATCGATCTGGATCAACAAAACGACTCAGTGATCAATAATCCAAATTTTTTTAATGCAAAGTGAAAACAGCGATACATATCGTCATTTTTAACATTTTACACGCTTTTCATTCTTAAATTTTTTTTTGGCCGTGTTTATGTATATGGCATACAATTTTGGCAAGATTGTTTACTTTTGTTTAATTTGAATTTCCAGCTCAGCTCCAACAATAAGTCTAAAATTACTCATACTGATAAGTGCAAAACTATGCACCATTGAAACCCATTCAAACTGCAAATTTTGATTTCAAAGCCATCAAAGCATAAAAACATGCGTTGTATTATTTCTGGGTTTCATTCTGGCTTTTGACTTATGATTTTTTTTACTATTTTCCACCTGATGACGTCATTGTTATCATATTTGGCATATGGAGAAAAAACATGCTATTTCCACGAGGTGCACTGTCACAATCGATGTTGCTGCAAATCATTGACATATCCCAGACTGTGACAATCAATCACACAAACAACAATTTACTTTGAATGTGGTGTACTGAAAATTGTTCATTTTTTTGTATTTTATTTTTCATCTAAAAACATACTGGCATCATGACAAAAACCTGGCATTTAAAGGGTTGAAATTCTGAAATTGGATACATATTTGATATTTATGATTAGGACTGATGCTGGTTTAAAAAAAAAAACTCAATAAAAGTAGAAAATAATATAAATGTATAATTTTTTCCATTTTGTGCGCAGAGCGATACGAGTGTGTGTGATATTAAAATGGGCCTTAAGGGTTAAGCTGTTGCGAGAGAAACATTGGCAACACTCAGATGTCCAAAAGCTACTGGAAATTAACAAAACAGCATAAAGTCTTTCAGGCTGGTTTGACATAAGCTGCCTCTGAAATGTGTCCAGTGGACATTGACACCGAAATGTGACGCTGCTGCCGAACAACGACACCACATCTGCTCGACCTGGAGTCAGCATACGGCTCATATATCTGCACTAAAACAGGAACATCTGTGTGCACAAAATCACAAATTCTAATGTTGCACTTGTGTTTCAAGATTATTATGAATCTTATCATTTGAGTCGATGATAGACAACCTGCAGAGTCGCAGAGAATCATATTTGCTTGTCAGTTTTTGTCTTTTATAAAAGGATTAAAGACGTCGTAGGAGCCGTACACCTCACTGTACTGAACTATCTGCATTTGTGTGTACAGCTCGAGTCATCCTGATATTATAAATATTTTTTTTTCAGTGAGTAACAACTGTTAACTTGCAGATTGAGGGGTTGAGTTTTTGTTTTTGTTGACTTTTCTTCGTTTCCAGGCTTGATTTGGAGAATGGATCGCCCCAAAAACTTAATTCATTAATGTTGTGTTTTGTTTTTGTTTTTTTTTCTGTTCTGTTTGTGGGTTGTTTTTTTTTAATTTGTATTTTTTCCCTCTCGTCTATTTACATTGATGCTTTTAAAATGGAAAAAAGATAAAAAATTAAACAACAAAAGATGATTATGAATCTTTAAATATACATTTTTTTTTTAAATTGCTTTTGGATATGAATACATGTACAAATACGTCAACAGAGTGAAGCTTGAAGCCGCTGCAGACCTCCTCAGTATTCACTGTTATTATTTTCTCTCAGGCTTGGATCTTGCTTGAAAGTGAGGTGTTCAATTTAAACTCTGCACATTTTCGAACAGAAAACGCCGTGTAGTCCTCCTCCCCTCAGGTTACCGTTTGAACAGGAATGCATAAAAGGCTCAGTATGAACCGCTGACTAAATTATACCTCCATTAGCTTATCAGTGCAGCACTAACAGCCTGTAACAGACACTGAAACACGCTCCGGGTACAGTGTTTGTGTTTCAGGGTGGAGTTTCTCACTGTGGCGTTTGTTGGTGTTACAGTAGATTTCCTCTTTCGCCAGACACATTAACTTGCTAATTTGGACTTGTCCTGACAGATGTGTTTTAATTTCTTTAACGTATGAAGTGTAATATAACAGTATGGGTTAGCAGCCGGGTTTTGGTGTTTGTCCCTCAGATTGAAAGAGAGCAAGGACTTCTTTTTAGAGCCGCCATTTTATATTAACAATCATGCTGGGAGAAATCTGTTGTGGGAGAGACAGAGAAACCAAGTCCTCCTCTGACTGTCGTGTTATTAGCAGACGTCACTGCAGACACAAGATGCTCTTTGTAATGAAAATGCCTGTTGTTATGCTCTTTCTGTGCTGTTTGCATGGCTGTGGGTAAAACAGAAAACAGATGCAGATGTAAGTGAAGCAGCTTGAGTTTGATCCTGACATCCTGTGTGGGGGAGTGGCAAGTTCAGTGCGCATATCAGAAACATTTCACATTACTGCAGCTAATAGTGTGGCGTGAAAAATGTTTGGGAATGTGAAAATAAGAAGTGTTTTTGAAAATAGTTATTTTTTTATTCCACATTTTCAGACTAGTGGAAAGAAAATGTCCATAATATTTATTTAGATGTTTATTTTGGATTAGATTTGTGTTCTGAAAAAGCACATATTTAATTAGATAATGCTTCTTGTGCATATTTAAACATAAAATATTTTTAAAAAATATTATGCAAAAATTGTTTTATGTAAGAAATTGACTGGAGAAGTTTTTTTTTTCATGGTGATATCTCATTGTTAAAAATATTACCCCAGTGTCTTTTGTCTAAAAGTGTCTGGATTTTTACAGTGCATATCTTTAAAGGTGTTTTTCACAAAATGTTTCTTTTTTTCATTTTCTGAGCCAAAAATCTCCACTTCAGTAGCACTTACATACACCAAACTTCACGGTTTTATTCTTATCTATATCCTGAAGTTCATATATCATTTATAGCTGGATTTATAGAACATTTTATTCCCCAAATCATTCTGGAAATAGTATTTTAATGACAATTGTCATTCTCTCAGTAAAAACCTTTTATATGTCAACAAAGTGAAACAGGAATTTGGGACCTGGCTTTTCTAGTGTTCAGATTTTGGTTGTGGAAATGTATATTAGTGCCTATTTAACTAGATAATGTCACATTATCACAGAAAACATGTAATACAAAATATAATTGTGTGTGCAAAGAAAGTGTCAGAGGAGGAAGTTGTACTTTGTAAAACCTCAGGGAGCAATTTTTATTCATTCATTTGTTTTATTTAATTTTTTCTTAACTTAATAAAAAAAAGTTGCTGGGAACTTTCTCTATATGATGTTGAATGTTTCAGTTTTGATTTGACATTTGCTAAAGTCATTTACAGAAAGTGTTGTGTTGGAGTTTGTTATATTCCAAATTCTAAATATTGACAGACAGATTTTTTATTTTTCGTGTAAATGCATATCGGTTCCGAATATCAGTTATCAAATCATTAACGACTAATAATCAGTATTGGCCCTGAAAAGTCAGTATTTGTCGACCCCTAGTGCAAAGTGCATGTGCAGTGAAACTGCAGCAGCGAGAGCTCAGAGCTGCTGTGTTTGTGTGTGACGCCATCCCCGAAAAATGCAGCATTCAGAGCATTAATACAACAGCAAACAGTTACTGGCTCTGTAAAGATATATTGCAGTAATGGCGTCCTGAGCAGAGAATGAAGTCACACTCCCTCTGTGTGTGTGTGTGTGTGTGTGTGTGTGTGTGTGTGTGTGGTAGTGTGTGTGTGTGTGTGTGTGTGTGTGTGTGTGTGTGTGTGTGTAGTAATCTGAGCCTCTCTGTTTTTTGTTGTGGCAGCAGGTCTGGCTGCACATGCTTGTTAGTACATATGAGTCTCTGAGTGTGTATCCCACCGGCTGGCTAATTGTCACACTGCACTGTGCTCATACTGCAGTTACTGCTGATAACGCAGTCCCTACCCTCTGTGCCTCCTGCTTTGTTTGTTTGTTTTATGGCTTATGAATTCACATGCAGTCCATTCAGAGCGCTGCTCCTTTGACATGATTAATCACCAGTGAAATTATTGGTGTAGCTTTGTTTGTCTTGAAGCGCAGCCGGCTTGTTTGCGATGTCCTGTCACTGAAGCAGCGGAAATACTGTATTTGATGTTGTAATGTTGTCGGGGAATAGCTGCTCGGCTGTACTTTATGTTTCTGTGAAGGATATAATTTCCATCCTGCTGTGAAGATTACATCATCTTGTGGCGTCCTGAATGCGTGAAGACGCTGGACTGGTGCTGAGAGCGGCTCTGTGGTGTTTAGCCATTTGTAGAGGAGCTGCTGGAGTTTGCTGCAGTTACCTGTCAGTCACACGGCCGTGAAGGGCGCTTATTCCACCAAGCCCCCTAAGCTGCTTACTTGAGCAGCGAGCCTCTACTGAAACCTCTTTATCCTCCGACAAAAACAAGCAGCTGAGTAATGGTCATGACAAATCAACACTAAAACAACACATTTTTAAAGTTTTATAGGAATGTACTTTGCAGTTTTGAGTCCACGGTTTGGATGGATGCTTTTTCTGTCTTTTTATTTTTTGGCGTAAATGTAAACATTGTTCTGCACTTGAGATGCTGATGTAACATTGTCATGTCTGACATCTTCTGTGCTCCACCAGCTTTGTCTTGTTGTCAGACTTGTGCTCTGTCTGGTAGCGATGATGACGCTTTGAAAACGTCAATATGACATCATCTTCAGCGTCTCTCATTTCTTGTAAAGTAAAATGTCAGTGTGACATTGACAGGGATTTTTTCAGCAGAAGTACAGTGCTGTCTGTCTGATGGCAAGAAAACAACGTACGATATTAACTATCCCTGTCATGTTCAAGAGCTTTTTATCCCGGATTCTGGTTTTTCACAATTGATGAGTCGTCAAACAAAAAGAAGATGAGTTTAAGTTTTCTTTCTTCGTCGGCAGCAACCTCAATAAACCATAATGCAGTGCATTTTCATTTTGCAACATCGCTGATGTGTCATTCGTTGTCAGTCAGTTGATATGTTGTGTTAAAACAATCAGAAACAGCACGACGCAACATCGTCCTTTGTCCTCTCTTGTGTTTTCTCAAATGAAAAATCTTCCATCTCATACATATGAATAAGCTTAATAGCTTTTATGCCTCTGTTAAAGGAATACTTCGTACTCAAAATGACCATTCGTATATCAATGACACCCTGTGTGACGTATTCCTTGAAAAAGTTTTTTCTTGCATGCCTCCATGGTGACTGAAAATTGATAAAATGAAGTTAAATGGGCCCATGTTGCAAAAAAAAAAGCTGAACTACATCAAAACATGAGTTTACATCTCTCACACGTGCAGTATAACCCAAGTCTGATTCATCCAGTTGTACGCTCAGCACCTCCCAAACAGAAAGGCCTTTCTGCCTGCGTGTGATTTCTCCAAACCCAGACTCCATCGATAAAAACATTGTCTGCTGCTGCCTCGATCAGAAGCTTGTTGTTGTGTGACTTTGCTGAATCCGAACTAACCCTTATAAATGCAAAAGTCACACAATAAAACTAACTAACTGATGGAGGCAACAGTCGCCCAGCAGCTTGCGTGTTGAGCGACGTAAAATTACTGTTTTTGTCAGCAGAGTCAATAGATAAGTTTAAGTTCTCTGCTAGAAAAGTGTGTCTGTTTGGGAGTACTCTGCATTGATTAGGTAAATTAGACTTTGATTATACTGCACAGGTTGTGTCTGTAAATGAATGTTTTAAAAACGTTTTTCTGTTGTTAAATGCAGACCGCTTTTACCTCCATCTTTAAAATTTTTTGTTTTCTGTTCTCCGTGGAGGCATGGGAGAAAATCAAAGTTTTCCTCACAAATTCAACATAACTCAGGATATACAAATGGTCATTTTGGGGGTGAAGTATTCCTTAATTTCCCTGTATGAACCATCTGCTGCTGTGTGCTGTTAGAGGGCTTTTGTGACATCATTACTGAAAGAAGTAGTTGATGAGACAGGTACGAGGAAAGTGGTGACTGCTGCAAAACTAGAGTAACAGTGCACAGTTTTTTTTCTAGTCTTTGACATTTAAAAAAGTCAAGCCCATAAAGCATACGGCCATATTTAGCCCAAGTTTGCAACTGAAAGATCATGTGGTTGCTCTGCGGTTTGTTGTGGTAGTAGAGCAGATTTCTTCATAATGCAGCCACATTGTTTCATTTGTTTACACCCCAGTGTTTATTTTTTTTAATTGCATCTATAGAAACACACCTTAAACAAACACACCTCCAATTTAATTTCCCCCATCTTTCTCTTGTGTTGCAGGTTTGACTCCGTCGTTTTTCGAATCACTACAATGATAATCAAGGAGCTACGTTTCACCTTTACACCCGAACTTTCCCAGCTGTGATGGAAAGGCACCACTGACTCCAGAGGGAACATCAATCCTGGATGCCGTGACGTACGGGACGTGGTCGATCCAAGATGGAGAAAAAGAAAATGTGCCCTCGCCTTCTCGACTACCTGGTGGTAGTTGGTGCAAGGTAAGGATTAAAAAAAGACTTTAAACAGCAATTTTGTTTTAAAGGAGTATGAGTCAGCCTACTCATGAGGGAGGTTATATATTTCCTTTGACATTCTTGAACTTTGAAAACAAGTTTATGGTGCCATGATTAACTTTCTAGAGTCGTACAAATTCAAGCTCAAAGGATGTGTGAAGCACCTGGTGGCTTGCTGTTGGATAAGCGGACACACTGAACTCGCTGGTATTTTAATAATCTGCTCGTACTCTGCAGAAACTCATCAACACTTCACCCTTAACACTGCTTGTCTTGCACTGTGGCACTGATTTTTTTTGGTCTGAATGCATTGTTTTGGAAAACCTCAGTCGTTACATTCGGTTGTTTCAGCAGTTGCCGTCATTAACACTCCCGAGGTTTTTGCTTTGGAGTTGATGCCGCAGTTACTCCCATATGATGTAGCATGCATAATGAAGGATAGTAGCACATTGTTTCAATCACAGCAGCCGCAGGGGAAAAGGATGATTCACATGAACTCAGTGAAATCAGAGAACTGTCCATTCAGCCACAGTTTTTAGAGCCAGTCACTGAATATCTCTACGGGAATGTGTAGGGATTTAACTGTTTGCTGTGTAAAGATATAATGGGTTAATAAAGTCCCAAAGTCATGCTGCCTTTGTGTGTGTTGTAATCTGAGCTTCTCTGTTTGTCGTGTTTCCCTGTGACTGTATCCCGCCTGCTAGCTCATTGCTGCTGTTCTGCTCTGAGCTCAGCGGTTACCACTGATAATACCGTAAATAAGACCCACTATTTCATAGCTGAAGTGTAACACAGTTTAACACCGTCAGCTCTGTCAGCACTGTTAGCTGCTCACCACCAGCTCAGCCACCTCCATGTTTAGAGCCCTACGCAGACAAATATGCTCTTAATGTTGTATTCAGCTCCTTAAACAGGGTTCGCACACTCATGGCAAACCTGGAAAAGTCATAGATTTCACAATCATGTTTTCAAAGCCTGTTGAAGTCATGTCGTTAGTTAAAATCATTGCAAGTGTTGGAAAAGTCATTACATTTTGTTGTGTGAAATTACATTTTTACAGTAATCTTCCATTCCTGGACCTCTTTTTGTTTTTGTTTAATAGGTCCGCCAGTTGGTGATGCCGTTTCTGCATTATATTTGTCATGTTCAATGTCTGACAGAAACTAAATATTTAAACCAAAATTAACTCTTTAACTCACTTAGGAGTAAAAGGAACCTTTAAGCTTTACAGAAATAGTGATTTGATGTATATCGTGATATAAAACGATATCGACTGATATGAAAAAATTATCATGATAAGACTTTTTTCCGTATCGCCCAGCCCTATGGAAAAGTTTTGAAATTTTGTCCATATAAATATTTGGGAATCCTTCTTTGAAATTAAGAATTTAAGTATGCGTCTCTCATCACTGACCACTTTTTTGTTGAGAACAGAGTTTTTAAACCACACAGACGTTATGATGGTCAAAGAACTACGACTACTTTAAAAACAAAACAAATGTTTGTCATTTCTCCTCCAGGCAACCAAGTAGTGACAGTGTGGCCCAGACGCCTCAGCTCCTCCGCCGCTACCCGCTGGAGGACCACCACGACTTCCCGCTCCCACCGGACGTGGTGTTTTTCTGCCAACCAGAGGGCTGCCTGAGTATACGCCAGCGTCGGGTCAGCCTCCGTGACGACTCCTCATTTGTTTTCACGCTGACGGACAAGGACTCAGGAATCACCCGCTATGGAATCTGCGTCAACTTCTACCGCTCTTTTCAGCGCGGCCATCACCGAACTCGTGGGGACAAGAGCGGCCACACAGAGACAACAGCGCAGGCGGCGGACACCGCTAGTGAAGGGTCTGATGGTGGCGGCGGAGGTCCAAAGTCTACTATATCTCCACCTGCTAATGCTGATTCTGCACCTCCGCCTGCCTCTGGAGAAGAGAGCGGGCCTCCGAGCGCCGAGCTAAATGCCGGCAAGTCCCCACAGCACAGACGGAGCGCTGCTAAGCTGGCGGCCAGGAACCGCAACAGCACGCTGACCTCGCTGTGCATACTCAGCCATTACCCGTTCTTCTCCACCTTCAGGGAATGCTTATATATTCTCAAGAGGCTGGTGGACTGCTGCAGTCAGAGGCTAACTCAACGAGCGGGGCTCCCTCGCGCCACACAGAGGTGAGGATTAAAATTAGCTTTTTTTTTCTTACTTAACTCATTGAGTGCCAGCCCTATTATATAATGGAAAGTGGCTTGTGCCAGCTTTTCTGGTCATTTTGAGTCATCTTTCAAGACCCACAGAATATTTTGCACAAAGACTCTGAAAACACCAAATAGCTCAAATGAAAGGAGAAACTCTCTTTTTCGTCATGGACAAAAACGTTTGTTTGCACCTTGTTCAATTTTTGATTTATCTGAAGTTGAACAGAGGCGAGTTTCATCAAAGAGGCCACTTTGTTTCTAGAAAGCTGAGAAAAATGCATTTTTGTGAAAGGGAGTCTGTCGAGCAAAACAGTGATTTGAATGTTATAATTTTGCCTTCAATGACATAAAAGACATCTGAAAATTGTATTACAAATGTGTGTAAATGTGTAACTATGCAAAGTACAGCACAATGCAACAAATTATGGCCCAAGTTCAGAGAGAGAAAACCCAAAAAATAGAACCGGAGTCCAGTATTTGGGCGACCGGGCCTGCTTTGTACACTGTTGGAGATCCATGAGAGTTTCTTCAGCATCCACTGGCGAAACTGGCCACTTGACCCTCTCTGATTTTTGGGGGGCAGTTCGTAGCTTCGTTGCTGTAGTTTCGAATCACCTCCGTACAGATCGGTACTTTCTCTACGCTCTCTGATCCCGTCTACTCCACTTCATGCTTTGATCTACCGTCTTTTGTACTACAACTACAAATCTCAGCACCCCCAAAATTACACACAGGGAGCGTGAGCGCGCCGCCATGTGCCAGCTGCCGGAAACACACTTTGACTTATGGCACTCAAGCGCTTTTGAATGACGTATATATACGTCAGTGGCACTCAATGAGTTAAGATTTATTGTGATGCTTTAAATATTTTTCTTGTACCTTTTCACTCTAGCACACATTGAAACTATAACTTTCAGCATTAAATCCTGATGCAGTCTGAACATAATACGTTTTTTTTCTTTTCTCACTAATCATGTGCTGCTATTTTCTTCCTTCGACAAACTCTAGTCAAGCTGTTTCCTCTCAGTCACGGTTTAAAGACCACACTGTTCAAATAAGTCAAACTAAAATTCAAAATCATAGAGTAAATTTCTCTGCATTCATTTGATTTCCAATAAAGACATTCTGGTAAGAATTGCCTCACCTTGTTAAAAAGGACTTCAAAACTGTTATAAAATTAAAAAAAATTTGAAATTTTGAACATGTGATTAATTGTGATTTACTATTGAAATTCAGCGATAAATCTCAAATTAAATAACAATTTCACTGCCCTAATTAAAACATACGTGTACTGTTTTATTTGTCCCTGCTTATGGATATTTAACTTTAAAGATGATTCATCAAAGTTCTCTGGGCTTCTATGAAGATAAACTTTATATACTATAAATAATTAAATTTGTCTGATTGCTATGAAAATACTAAACGCATTTATGCATGACTGATGATGAACATTAATTGCTTTTGACACTTCATGACCTTTTGTGTCATGTCACCCTTCGGTCAAATGTCAACTTTGATCACAAATTCTCGCCGTCAGGCAGATTGCCATGAGCACATTCATATCACGAAGGGCGTAAAGCCTTTGATTTTAATCATAAATATGGCGTTTACTCTCACACCATCAATAATTAGTCATTGATTTGGTCAGTAGATGTGCAGGTTTTGGACTGTGGGCTCTAAGTCTTGTTTAATGAAATATGGCCCTTATAAATCTGTACATAAACCACAGCTGCAACTATCAGTTATTTTTTTGTTTTTGATTAATCTGTTGATTATTTTCTCAATTAACCGATTCGTTGTTTGATATATTAACCCTTTCAAACCTGGAACGACCAACCTGTGCTGCCTTCAGACACCTTGCACTTGCATTTAAACCTTTGAAATCAATAAGAGTTAATAATTAAAAAAATAGGGAAAATCTCCAGAATAATTATTAGAATTTTTATTAACTATTTCATCTACATATTAATATATCGTTATTTTGTTTTGTTATCTTTAAAATAACAACTTTATTTACTTTTATTTTTACATTTCAGGTAATTTTCTTGTAACCTGTAAATTCTTTCAGTAATTTTTTAAGAAATCAAGTCAGGTTTTAAAGGGTTACATTTCTGAAAATGTTGAAAAATGTCCGTCACTGTTTCCCAAAGCGTAATATGACATCCTTTAATGTCTTATTTTGTCCACAAGCCAGAACAGAAACCAGAAAATATTCACATTTAAGAAGCTGGAATCAGATAATTTTGACTTTTTATTTCCTCAAAAAAATCACTCGGACTGATTAATTAATTAACAATTAATTAAACATAAAATCAGTTGGTGATAATTTAATAGTTGAAACCTAATAGATGTATCGATCATCTAATATAAACACATATACTCTTTTAAAAAGAATGGGGATTAGGATTGCTTAAAAACTCAAGAAAACGCATGCTTCATCATCTGTAAGCTGCTGAATAACATCATTGCACTCATGCTGATATGAAATTGCATGCAAATTAGCAAGCACGTAAACGCAAGGATGATACAGTTGCTTAAAATCCTTTTTCTGTTATGGTTTAAAATTCTCAAGGCTAGAAAAGTTTGCAAAAATAGCACAGATCTGATGTTTTTTTCAGTGCTCCTGCTGATGTTTTCTGCAGTGCCTACTGCTTTCTCTCTCCCCCATCTGCTTCTCCGGTTGTCCACCTGTTATGTGTATGTTTGTGTTGCAGAAATGATACAAGAGCTTTTGTCTGTGGCTCCATGCAGTTTTGCAGGCCATCTGCAGCTCGTGTCATGTTTTCACAGTACACTTGATGCTATCACACTCCACCTCGATGATAAATACTCACAACCAAAATATTCGCAGCGCACTTAAAAGGTTTTGTTTTACAGCAAATATTATTGAATCCAGTGGTACAGGTTCAGCTGAGGTACAAAGAGAGTTTCTAAGAATAGTAAATGTTATATAATCATGTATGTGAAGTAGTGTATTTGGGTTTAGTTCAGTTGGATACATGTACATTTTGTTGATACTTGAGCTGCTTTTTATTTGTATCACTATAAAAGTTTAAAAAGGATGAAACCAAAAAATGAAAGTGTGAAGAAGCTGTTTGGTAAACCACATAACATTATGAAGAAATGGCATTAAGCACAATATTTTGCTTAGTAGACTTGAAGCAAAGTGATTATCAAACAATATGAACATTTTTTTCCTAATGAACCACCAGGGTTGATTGACTAATTTTTTATTTAAGATGCAGCTCTTTGTATTTGTTTTTCTGTTGCCATGGGTGACACGATAAATTGCAGTTTGGGCGTGGCAGACTGTTAATTAGGCTGTCACTTCACACTGGCTTAGGCCCAGCATGACTGTTGGTCGCATATGTTTTTCTCCAGTTATTTATTTATTACTGTAGAGCCAATGCAATTTTTCCTTTCGTCATTCCTACGAGGGATTTTAGGAATCTGTAAGGCACAATTAATCTCACACCTTCAGCTTTTTTCCCTTTTTCTCGTGAAATGCGGCGGCAGATCCACATATCATCAATACAGATCTGTGGTTCCTCTGACAGCCTCGAAAAGGCCATTCGAGCCAAAGGCTGAACAGACCTGAGAATCTATTTTCCCCCGACATGGTTGGTTGAAAAGTGGCGTGGCGATGACAGAGAATGAGGAGAGCCATTGCATAATGGCTGCGAGCGTTTTGTGCTATGGCGGCTCTGACAGATTGAGGTCTCTGGCTGCCTTTGGGTAGCAGCTGCAGTTGGTGGGAGGGCTCCAGAGGACTAATGATTTATCTCCCTCCTTGCCACACACGCACCGAGTATACACTCTCGAGAGGGTTTATTGACACCGTGTGTGTGTAGAGTGGAGGGTTTTCACATCGAAATTTCAATAATTGCTTAAGAGCCTCTCCTGTGTTTTCAATCTGTAATTTCGCTGGTCATTTACCAAGACCTTGTGGTTGCTGTATAATAAGTATAAGTATAATATTAACCCTTTTCTTTTTTTTGATAATTTTGGCTGTGTTCATGCATATGGCATACAATTTTGCAAGATTGTGTATATTTGTTTGGTCTTTGATTTTGCGGCTCAGCTCCTACATTCAGACTGTTAAGAGCAAAAAAACGAGCGATTGAAACCCATTCAAAATGCAATTTTTGATCCCACATCCATCAAAGCATTAAAAACATCAATTGTATATTTCTGGGTGTCATTCTGGGCTTTTTCCTTAGAATTTGTCATTTTTACTATTTTCCCCCTCGTGATGTAATTTTTACCATATTTGGCATACGGAGAAAATCCAAGCTATTTCTACTAGGTGCACTGTCACAATCAGTGTTGCTGCAAATCACTGACATATCCCAGGCTGTGATCATCAAAAACAAAAAATCTACTTTGCATGTTGTATACTGAAAATAATTAATTGGGTCATCTAAAGTGGAATCATGACAAAAACATGCATTAAAAGGGTTAAAATTCAACAAAATACGAGTATAAATGTGGTGTTTAAGTGTGCACTATATTCCCCTAATGGAGGCATCGGTGGTGGAGTAAAACGACTTTTTCTCAGTGGAGTCTGGTGTTTTTTTTTTATATAACAGCTTGAAATCCCTGTCAGGAAGGGCTGTCTTATGACAAGATAAAGCAGTGAAAATATTCTAAATCTAGCATTAAACGGATATTGTTTTTTAGGCGTAAAACTAATCAATGAAGGCAGAGTTTGCTCAGCGCCATTTGATTATATGTTGCAGTTTTCTACCCTGAAGTTATTGTTAATAAACAGTTGATCTAAATCATAGACGGTAGCGTCGTAGCGTGACTAAACATGTAAACGTACTGACTCTGAGTAAACATTTTGTTTGTGTCCTTCGCAGGGACACCATGTGGCGGGTGTTCACCGGGGCGCTGTCGGTGGAGGAGAAAGGCAGCCAGCTGCTGGCGGACCTGCGGGAGATTGAGTCCTGGGTGTACCGGTTGCTTCGTTCACCTGTACCAGTGGCGGGTCAGAGGCGTGTGGATGTGGAAGTCCTGCCCCACGAACTCAAACGGGCTCTCACCTTCGCCCTGCCTGACAACTCTCGCTTCTCCATGGTCGACTTCCCCCTGCACCTGCCCTTAGAGCTGCTGGGCGTGGACGCCTGTCTCCAGGTCCTCAGCTGCGTCCTGCTAGAGCACAAGGTATCACATGAGCCTGCCTCTGTTTTCCTGTCATGACCTTTTGTGTACTGTATGAATATTTGAGACCAGGAAAAGATGTGTGGCTGGTTTCAGCTGAAACCAAATCACCAGTGGGATTTTTTTTTTTAAAGACAGGGAGAAAGGACAAGCTATTTTTAGTATGTTGTGATTGGTCAGTGGTTTCCTCTGGAGTCCAGCTGCGTGTCCTCGTCTGGATATAAAACATTCTTGAGAAATGTCCTGAGTGACCTTCATCAGACATTTGCTGGTTCATCTGGGCTCACTGAAGCCATTTCCCTGCAGAGTGGAGAAAGCATGGTGGGTAAAAAGTGACTAAAATGAAAGACTGTCTGTCTATCTCATCTTTAACGTGAGACGAGCATCAGGAGGGATGTAATGGAAATCCTGCCGGTGTTGTGTTGCTGTTGGTTTACTGTGACATTGATGCACAGGCTCATTTACAGCTAACCTAAATACAAACACCATCCTGCTGCAGAAATGCTGTTTTCTTGTCAGTGTGTCTCAAATATAGAAGTTATCTGGGCCCCCTTTAGCTCCCCACACCCAAAAGACGTCCGTGAGCAAATTCATCTCAATATACAGACTGATCAAAAAGTTTTCTTAAATTAGGTCGACCACTGCAAATACATCTTTGACCTGTATCTAAACCCTGCCATCTTGTATTCATCCATTTTGGGTTTTTTGGAGATGAATTCAATACATCATTAAATTTAGTCAGGCTGAACTAAGTGCTGTCTGAAAGCTTTCAGAGTGACTTCCTCTCCTGCACATTGTGTCGCCAAATGAATTTTTCATAAAAGCTCAGGGTTTTTTTTAATACTGCCGTTATGAAGCCGAGAGAAAATTGGGGTGTTCACAGCTTTATATCACAGTAAAATAGAGCAAATATGACGGTTCATACAAGGTGCTTAAAGTATTCGAATTGGGCACTAATTCACCAATTTAACTCTTGAGCAAGAGTCCTTTTTCTCTGTTTTCTCTGGTCATGTAGCACCAATTTCAAAAGTATTTGCGTCTTTTTACTGCATAGACATCCTTGTGTTATGTGAGGGCCTTCTTTATTTAGAGCACTGGACCATTTGTTGTACTGATAACTGACTGAGTTTTTTTTTTAACTTTACAAACTATAGTGTCACAACTGCTGACAAGCAAAGTCCTTGAATTTGACTTGCCCTAGTCCATACAAACCCTTAAATATGGATACATGTGACTATTAAGTGTGTGAGCACCAGAGGAAGAAGTCAACTAGCTGTGTAACTGTCTATTAAGATGTGACAGTTTGAACAGAAAAGGGAAGTGAACACCCAACACAAGGTTGTGTTGAAACAAGAACAAGAAAACAAGAAAAACAAAGTTTTTTTTTTACTGTTTTTTCATGTTTCTTTTTCTCTCAGGTCATTCTTCAATCCAGAGATTACAATGCTCTGTCTATGAGCGTCATGGCCTTTGTGGCCATGATCTACCCTCTGGAGTACATGTTCCCCGTCATCCCCCTACTGCCAACCTGCATGGCCTCTGCTGAACAGGTAAACGTGTAAACGTCTGTGTAAAGTGAGAATTAAAATGTGTTCTGAGTTTGTCACATCACAGATATATGTATAATTAAACATCTGACCAAATTTTAATGACCTAAAAAAAACACCAGGTGTGTGAAAGAAGGTCTTAAAATGGTGAAAAAATGCACACTGTTCTCTGACCTGAAACACTGGGGGCGTGTCCGCTGGAGGAGCGGAGGCCACGCCCAATCGCAGTACTATGCTAATGATGCTTTTCATACTGCTTCATTGTCAGGGGCGCGGTTATGCTGAGTATAGCTCCAGTGTGTCATTGAGCTATGGTTTTAGGCCTGCCCAAAAAATCTTAAAACAGGGAAATGGTGAAAAACAGTCAACCGTCAAACTCCACAATTCAGTACTATATAGTAAAGTGTCTTTGTAACATTTCTAATGTGTTTTGAAACAAATCTCTGAATTCTCTTTACACAGACTTTAACATTTTGTATAAACATATTTCAATAAAGTTGATGATTTCATGCCATTTTCTTTTTGCTGTCTGTTGTTGTGACATCATATTGTTGCTAACTGGTATGTTTTCTCCTCCCTGCAGCTCCTTCTTGCTCCCACTCCTTACATTATAGGTGTACCAGCCAGCTTCTTCCTCTACAAAGCTGATTTCAAAATGCCAGATGATGTTTGGCTCGTGGACCTTGACAGCAGCAAGGTCAGTAATCAGCCGCGTCCTGAGGCATTATGTTGCCCATCCAGTTCTCATGAATGAAATATCTCAAGAATGTTTAGATGGAATTTCTTAAAATTTGGCACAAACACCCACTTTTTTTGGTCAAAGGTCAAGGTCCCTGTGACCTCATCTTTTGCATGAATGTGATACTTCTGGAGAACACCTACGGGGAATTTCTTCATATTTGGCACAAACATCCATTTGAAGGATAAACGTCCCTCAAATTGTTGTGAAAGAGATATCTCAAGAACTATGTGAGGGAATTTTTTTGGCACAAACATTGACTTGGACTCAAGGATGAACTGAATAGAATTTGGTGGTCAACGGTCAAGATTCACTGTGACTTCATCTGTCTCATTTTTATGAATGTGATACTTCTCAAAAACACCTAGAGGGAATTTCTTCAAATTTGGCACAAACATCTACTTGGACTCAATGATGAAATGATTTTTTTTTTTTTTTTTTGGTCAAAGGTCAAGGTCCCTGTGACCTCATCTGTCTCATTTTTATGAATGTGATACTTCTCGAGAACACCTAGAGGGAATTTCTTCATATTTGGCACAAACATCCATTTGAAGGATACACTGCTTAGATTTTGGTGATCAGAGGTCACTGTGACCTTGCATCCGTTCAGTTGTTGTGAAAGAGATATCTCAAGGACTATGTGCGCGAATTTCTTCAAATTTGGCACAAACGTCCACTTTTACTCAACAATGAACTGTTGAGATTTTTTTGGCCAAAGGTCAAGGTCCCTGTGACCTCATCTGTCTCATTTTTATGAATGTGATACTTCTCGAGAACACCTAGAGGGAATTTCTTCATATTTGGCACAAACATCCATTTGAAGGATGACCTGCTTAGATTTTGGTGATCAGAGGTCACTGTGACCTTGTATCCGCTGCATGCTTGTGAAAGAGATATCTAAAGAACTATTCGAGGGAATTTCTTCAGATTTGGCACAAACATTTACTTGGACTCAAGGATGAACCGATTAGAATTTGGTGGTCAACGGTCAAAGTCACTAACATTGTGTCTGTCTAATTCTCGTGAAGTCAATATCTTAAGAATAGCTTGCAGGAATTTTCTCTAATTTAGCACAAATGCACAAATGAGTTTGTTGATCAAAGGTTAGAAGTCAAAGTCATCTTACAAAACATGTTTTAATTAAAAATCGACCAAAAATGGTCAAGAATTTAGACGCTAATTATGACAAAAATGTAACAGAAATGTCTAAGAGGATAACATGAAGAAATGATGACATTTTATACTCAAAAGGTCAAAGATCAGCTTCAGTGTGACATCACAATGTTCTGCAGAAACTCTTTTCTGGACATTACTTGGCATCTTAACTCAGGAACAGAAAGAGAAATAAACACCATCAGAGATACTGAATTTGTGACACTAATCTCAGGTCTCCAACATGAAGATGTGTGTGAAGCATTCATCTGTTAGAATATGTACTTTCTTTGCAGCAGTATTTGAAGCATAACTGTAATGGCTACATATTGGTCTAGCACAGTGATGTCAAACTCAAGGCCCGCGGGCCAAATACGGCTCACAGTGTAATTATATTTGGCCAACGAGATAAAATCAAATGTCTATTAGAGCTGGCCCGCCGGTATATAGCGCATGCACTGGTAATAGTACAAATCCCAGAATGCACTGCAAGTGCATTGGCACATCAATCAAGATTTGCAAGCGTCCCCTCCTCCTCTGTTGACAGTCATCGGCAACCTCATGCTGTCAGTCACCTCGGGCAAATTTAAGCTATCTCTCCCAAAAAATGGCCAAAAAAAAGGTGGACTTTGAAAACAGGAGCTTTCTAGACAGGTGGGAGGCAGAGTATCTGTTTACGAATATAAAGGACAGACCTGGTTGGATTTTCATTGAAGAAAATTATATATATATATTTTGGTTGTTTTGTTGTTGGCCTGTGAAAAAAGGTTTCCACTGAAAATGAACTTGAAAGGCTACAGATAGAGCATACAATTTTTTTTATTTTATTTATTTAAATAAAAATAAGAAACGAATGCCACTGATGTCTTTTATTTGTAATTTGATTGCTCATGTGTTTATAATATTAATAAGCTTTGTTTGATCCAGATTCAATGTTAAAGCAAAACGTTTGTTTCCATATGAGTTTATCATTATATATCTGGAGAGAAGGGAAAACATGCTCAATTGTAGTCAAATTTTCAATAAATATTGAGTCTGGTCTGGCACTTTGTCCCAGTTTTTAATTTTGGCCCACTGTATTTGAGTTTGACACCCCTGCTCTAGACCAACACTGACTTGCAGATTTGCAAATTTCCCCACTGTGGGGCTGAAAAAGGATTATCTTGACTGGATGGCAAAGGCAATTCTAATTTCTTGATGTCTGGATTAAGCTGACAGAAAATCTAATGTTTAAAAACTGTTTTTCTTTCATATCTAAATTTTGACGGTTTGTTTTATGCCTCCAGGTTATAGCACCCACCAATGCAGAGATTCTACCGCCTCTTCCAGAGCCTGAAGCCAACGAGCTTAAGAAACATCTTAAACAGGTAAAGCAAATGATTCAACCGATTCCTCTTAAATTTTGATATTTTCTTATTGTGCTGCACGTCTGCAGCCGGGGCTCAGCCCAAAACCAGTCTGTCTGCTGGAGCCATATACTCTCAGGTGCTTCTCCGGAGCTGACTTTTGATGTTTGCTCCCACGACTGTCAGCTGATTGCACTCTTATATACATGTAAAACTTCTTTTTCAGCAGTGTGAAGAGTAGGGGCTTCCTTCTTCAGCACAGTTGTATGTATTTTTGAGTGTGAGAGCATTTGAAATGGATTTTGTAGTGTACTAACATGAACAAATGTTTTCTTTGTTTCCTGTTTTCTTTGCATGCTCTAGCTGTTGGAGGTAAAATCAGATCCTAGGACACCTGCTCCCCGAGCTAAACCTTTAGTAACGCTGGTAGAAACTAACTTGCCCCTCTAACCTGATTATCTAACCTAACATCAGAACCTGGTTCTGATTCATGGGAGCACCTCACATTTTCCTTTCTCCACACTTAAAGCAACACCAATCATGCAAATGTGGAAACTACTGATATGATAACTCTGTGTGCTCATTGCCTGAGAAAAGTTGGACATGGCTCAACTTTTAGACGTCACTGGCTGCTGATCAAAATGCCGTAAATCCTTTTTCCACTGTAAAAACTAATGCAAAATGGGAAAAAATGAATTGCAGTTATTTTAACTTTAGAGGTTATCTTTCTAATGATTTTCCACGTATATTTACAAACAAGACCAACATACTAAAATAACTTAACATTCACTTTTTAATCACACATTTGAGAGACACTGACACATCACTAGTCCACCACTTTTAATGATAATATTGCATCTTAAATAGTAGTCTTTTTTTTTTTTTTTTTTTACAAATCTAAGGTCAAAGCTTTAAAGTCAGTGTATCAGGATTCCTGCAGATCCATAAAAAATATTGATTTTGAATTTAGTTCTTTAAATTAAAGTCTTAATTGGTATCAAAATGTCTTAAATAAACCTTTCAAAAGTCCATAAAATGCTATGTTGGATTTATATCTATGTTCTTTTTCTGAAATTGCAATGTGAAACCTAATCCTCCAAAGATAGGGATGTGGTATGATGTAAAGCTCTCTGAGGCAAATTATGAATTGTGATATTGAGCTTTATAGATAAAATTGAAATTATCGTTTTTACATCCTTTTGAGGCATGCTTTGTAATTGGGCAATAATTAACTTTGACTGGACTCAACTAATCTGTAAAGCACTTTGGATGGCCTTTGGGTATGAAATGTTCTAAATAAATAAATTAGCCTTGCATAAAATCTCAAAATAATCGTATCATCTACTTTTCTTAAATAATTTACTGCATGCTTCTTGCAGAGTCCGATCAGGATATTGGAACCAGCAACTCTCATATTTTGTTTCCAGAGCAGAGGATCCACCGTTGCACTGTGGATAACATCAGGGAGTGCAGATTCAATATAAAATGGTTATCAAAGCAAGATTTTGCAGCATCGTTGAAACCAGCACAAGTCAATGTGTTTGAGGCTCTATGCACTTTATGCAAAAAATTGTTTAAACTCAGCATGAAAAATCAAGGCAGTGAAATCTGACACGCTGAGTGAGAAACACAAAAACGCAAAGAAAACATGCTAAAAAACAGCAGTTACTTCTCAGTTTTCTTTTAACCTTGTCTTCACTACAAGGGAAAAAATGTCATGTTTCATGTAACAATAAACATGTTAGCAGAGTTCCCCCAACTTTACATAATTAATGTTTTTTTCTTATTGTAAAAATAAATCATAAATTTAGGCA
This sequence comes from Plectropomus leopardus, assembly GCF_008729295.1. NCBI lineage: Eukaryota > Metazoa > Chordata > Actinopteri > Perciformes > Serranidae > Plectropomus > Plectropomus leopardus. The sequence goes on from NC_056463.1 coordinate 3,754,339, forward strand.
AGGCAAGGCAGCTTTATTTGTATAGTACATTTAATACAACAGGGCAATTCAAAGTGCTTTACAGAGCAATAAAATATACAAACATAATAAAAGATACAGATTTACAATAAAATAGATAAGATAGAAAAGGTAATTTTAAAAAAAATGTTTTTTTTTAAAGACAAGAGTTACAGTGATAAAAAGATAATTAAAAATGATAGAAAATCAAGTTTAAAATAAGTTTGTAGTCAAGTGGGATGAAAAAAGTCTGTAGGAACCCTGATACAAACTCTGAAGCTGTTTTACGTGTTAATTTCTTTTAGATTTTTTTAAACTTAAGTTATCAGAGCCAATATAGACCTTTCCTTTTATATTATGCTCTGCTGCATACATGTTTATTCATTTCATATGCCTTGAATCAGAGCCGGTTCATTAGCAGTGTGTGTGTGATTAGCAGCTCTCTCCTGTGTGTGCGGATGTGTGACTGAGAGGCTGGTGTGTAGGAGTGTGCAAAGCCTCAGTTTAGCAGTTGTATATTTGGAAACAAGCACACAATATTGATATCTGTGAATGGAGGAAATGCCACTCGGGATGGTTTAACTGATTATCCAAAGACTGCGATGCCAAAGCAGAATGCTGCTGGTGTGAGAGTCACTGAAAATACTTGCACTGGGTAAATAAATTAGTCCTAATGAGCGACAGATTTATTTACTTTTTAAAAAATGGTGGTATTTCAGCTCACCCGGATATTTATTTTCTGAGCAGTTATAATTAAGACTTAATGTTAAAGTATTCAATCTATGTTTCTGAAAAGATCTGCTGTTTTGTATCTGTCATCACCACTCCATTGTGACCACTGGTTTGTCCTGATTGGTCACCATGGATGGCCGTCATGTGTCTCGTAGCGGCTGGATTCTGTGAAGTCTGGTCACATGTTTGTTTGTCTGTGTCTCTCACCGTCTTCCATGTTAAAGGGATAGTTCAGATTTTTTGAAGTGGTATGGAGTACTTATTCATAGACAGTATATTATATACAGTAGATGTCAGTCAGAAAGCCCCCGGTTTTGGAGAAACAAGGAATCCAACACGGAAACTAGGCTGTGGAGGGGTCAGCAACAAAATGTATTTTAGAAACCTAAAAAAAAGTTCCACCTAGAATGAGTATCCGTTGAAGTCTAAGCGACAGGGTTTGTATGGTCATGAAAAAACGGGAAAAGTCATGGACTTTGAAAATAGCAATTTCCAGGCCTGAAAAAGTTTTGGAAAAGTAAATATACCCACAAAGTTTTGGAAAAGTCATAGAGAAGAAAAATTTGTCTTCTTAAAAAAAATAATCAGCAATATTTAGCAAAAAAAATAAAATCACATTTTTTTCATTAAGAATTGCCAATTCTTTAAAAGAAAAATTAGACAAAAAGGCAATTGTTTCTAAGAAAAACAAAAACAAAAACAAAAAAGACATTACTCAATAATTACAAAACACAGCCATCTAAAGCTGTAGGTCCCTCCCCAGTTCTTAAAAAACTATTTGGCATGCCTCCCCCTTTTTGCACCACCCCTTCCCCACTCATAAATAACGAACAGTCTCTAAGTTATATTTATATATTCAGTTTTAATCCTGTTCTGAATTAATTCATTTTTTAAATAATATTTTTTTAAATAGAAAAAAAACTATTACATAGGAATAAAGAAGAACTGATAACGAGTATGAATTGTCGTTGTGATCCATAAAATTTTCCTCAATGTCATAGAAAAGTCATGCAAATAAAATAAATTGGCTAAAATATGTTTTGTTGCGGACTCCCATCTACAGCAATACATTGCTTAGCTCTGTGTTGGTACTTCAGCCTGCTTCTCCAAACTGGTGTGAGCCAACCACCATCTGCAGTGTATAATACACTGACTATGGATCACTACTCCATACAACCCCACTTCAAAAAAAGCTGAACTATCCCTTTAAGCATTAAAAAAACAACAACATCTCCTCTTTCCTCATATTCCTCTTTCTCTCCTGGCTTTACTTTCTCACGATTTCTCTCTTCCCTCTCTACTGGCCGTCCATCACTTTCTCTAAACAAACACAAATTTGTCGTTTCTAATCTCCTTTCTTCAGTTAATCTTAGAATTGAAATGATGAAACAGCAAGACGTCTCTTTCATTGCACAAACAAATCAAAAATAACTTCAGCATTTTTTAAAGTCTATTTGACTTATATTTGGTTGCACCAAAATATACTTATTCCCCGTCAGCAAAAGCAGACAAATGGGGAAGTGCTGTTGAAAGGAGACAAAGAAAAAAAAAGGGAAAGGGCCATGTTTGTGACCCTTCGTCATGTGCTGTTCCAGTGTCAGTCACGAAGTTATCATCCCAGGCCTTCATGTGATTCTCCTCGCATCTCTCTTATCCCCTTCCTAGTGTCTGGTTAGGTTGACCGTGATCACCCAAAAGCAGATCTTCTCCTCTGAAAATAAGGTTACTCATTTCTCCTCCTGTGGAATGTGTAATGCCCCTGCACGGATATCTTCTCTCTCACATTATTTTGCTTGTCACTACTACTTGTCTCCTACTCTTACGAGATTTGAACAAAAATGCATAACAGTGTCACAGAATGTCGCGGACCAGTTTTTTGATACACTGCTTAGCTCTGGCTTGAGCATGACTGAATGTGCGTGCATCTATCTTGGCATCAGTGAGTGTTTCTCGTAACCAAAACAAGATATGATGAAGCTAATCAACAAAGTTAACATTCATCCAGACCCGGCAACTAAATGTTCCATTATGCTAAGCTCAACATTGACTCTTGAGTCTGCAGCAGTTCCCTTAAAGCAAACCATGCATAGTGACTTACTTCCCCTGTGCCCCTCCTCTCCAAAGCCACACACCCACAAAAGGCATCAACATTCACAAAACTGAGCCCAAAGCTAAGGTGTATAATAAAGCCAGATTGTGAAAATTGTAAAAATTGGGGAAACCTGGTTTGGGATCCTATAGGGACATAGATTAATTTTATTTAATTATCACATAAATCAAATTTTCCATGTTTAAAAGGGACCTATTATGCTCACTTTAAGTTCAAACTTGTATTTTTTAGTTTCTAGTAGAACATGTTTACATACTTTAATAGTCAAAAAAATTATTTACTCATATTGTCTGTGCTTGAGCACCTGTATTCCCACTCTGCTTTGAAAAGCTCCATTTTAGCGCCTGCCTTGGACCGTGATTACACCATGAAAACCACCAGTACAAACTTGTAAACACAACTGGACATGTTCCAGCAGGAATATAATCCAATATCAGGGAGAAATGAAAAACATCAGATACCAAGATTACAAGTTTCCCTGCCTTTAGCATGTAGCTACATGTAGCAGTGTACTTGAAGCCCAGGAATGCTGGGCTGAGAAAAGTGGCACTTTGTCCTGTTAAAAATCACCAAAAAAGCTTCTCAACACAAACAGACATGTTCTAAAAGGAATACAATGTCAAATTATGAAGGGATTAACATCATTAGCAACCAAGATTACGTTTGCATGTCGCTACATGTAGCAATGTACTTACTGTAGCCAGGGAATAACTGTGTACAGCACCACTTTCTCTCTGTAAAAATCACCAATAAAAGCTTCGGGACATGTTCCAGCAGAAATATGATCTAAAATCAAGGAGAAATTTACATGATTGGCAACCAAGATAACAAGTTCCCCAGGTGTTAGCATGTAGCTACATGTAGCACTGTACTTGCAGCAGGGGAAGGACTGTGCATAATGGCAGTTTCTATCTCGGAAAAAAAAACAGTAAAAACTTCTAAATACAACAGCAGATGTTTGAACATTAATATGATCTGAATTTGGTGAGAAATTAACAATATTATCAACCAAGATTACAGGTTTCCCTGATGTTAGCATGTCGTTGCATGTAGCAGTGTACTTGCAGCCTGAGAAATAAAAAGTCATGGATCGTCGTGGTTAGTGGAGTGGAGAATTTATTTGGTGCAGTGACTCAAATTAGTATGGCAGCCTCTAAATCTGATGAACCAACAGGTAGTAAAACAATAATAGTAAAAAATAAATAACAATCAATGTTTCACACCTTTATATTATTAATTATCTTCAGAGAAAAGGCCTAAAATATCCGTGATCCGTTATTGCTGAAATAAGGGAAAGCAAAATAGGTCCCCTTTAAGTCCCCATACTAACAGTCAGTCACTTTGGCCCAAATATTTTCCCTTAATAGAGGGGGTAAATATATATATGATGTCCCATTAAGTGTAAAAATTGGTATTATTAACTAAATGTTGATGCCAATCGTGGGAGTGGTCCATCGCAGCGCTGTGTTTTTCTACAGATCCACTGTTATGTTAATAATTTGCATCACTGTCGTCTGTTCTAGGCCTTGGCCAGTATGAGTTTGAACACCCAACCCATCCTGAACTTTGAGAAGTTCCAGGAAGGTCAGGAGATGCCTCTGCTGCCACCGGGACGAGACAAAGCGTCACCGTCCTCCACAGAGTTCAACCCTCTAATTTACGGCAATGACGTCGATTCTGTGGATGTAGCCACCAGGCAAGCCATGAATATCTGTCTCCACCGTCCATTTGTGATGTTTCAGAAAAAGTGGGAAAAGTGACTAAAGAATTACATAATAGATGCAGTGATATGGTATTTCAGGGCTGATAAGGAAATCATAATCATCTTTTTGTGGCTGATAGTGATTGGATAATAATCGTTTAAATGCAGAATGTTTGGGACATACAATTTAGTTTACTCATTTATTTCGCTGTTGTTTTGTTTAATTATACTCCTATTTTTTCTGTATAATAATGTTAAATTTTGAAAATGATAAAGGCATAATTGAAAAAACAAAACATGAAGAAAACAGGTGCACATTCAGCTGAACTTACCTTCTCTACCATTTTTACAGGGTCGCCATGGTCCGGTTCTTCAACTCGCCAAATGTTCTCCAGGGGTTCCAGATGCACACTCGTACCCTGCGCCTCTTCCCCCGACCCGTGGTGGCTTTTCAGTCATCTTCTTTCCTTGCATCTCGGCCACGACGCTCCGCGTTTGCAGAAAAACTTTCTCACACGCAGGCAGTGGAGTTTTATGGAGAATGGGCTCTCAACCCCACCAACCTCGCCTTCCAGAGGATACACAACAGTGAGGCTCGGTTTGCACTTTAGTAGTCTGTATCTTTTCTTATGCACCAAGGTAACATGATACTCTGCACACTTGTGTCTCAGATGTGTTTGACCCCTCCTTAATCGGGGACAAGCCCAAGTGGTACGCTCACCAGCTGCAGCCAGTGGTCTACCGAGTGTATGATGGGAGCTCTCAGCTGGTTGAAGCTATGGCCGGTCCTTTGGAGGATGAGGGCAACGAGTCCGACCCCACGGACAGGTAAGAATCCTTTTCAGCGTAACAGTTTCATCTGTTTAGTGGAGTCGGGGGTGGGTGATGTTGAATTTACTCGATGTATCGCGGCTTGTTCCACGTGCGATATATGAAATGACTATATTGCGAATATCAAGCATAAATATCGTTTTTATAAGCCACCCACGTTTTGTTACTCTCGCTTTCTCCTACAGCTCTCCGCCTCTTACAGACACACACACGGAGCAGTGCTTTTGCAGAGCTCCAGACTTTGACTATTTAGTAACATTTTGCTAACATGGAGCACTACTGCGATTTACAAATACTATTAATATATGAACTGGAGAGCTGTTAGTTTGAGTCCATCTTACAGAGAATAAATCTTCACGTTTAACAGCACTGCGGTAACAGTCCAACTTAATGAGCGGTGGTGGCAGTGGTGTGAGCAGGTGAGGACTGTGTTTATATTTGCAGAGCTCCACATTTTGTGACCACAAAGCACCACTGCGACTTGGAAATATTAGTAATATTTGAACTGCAGAACTGTTAGTTTGTTGCCTGCTCACAGTGGATGAATCCTCATAGTATCTGTTTAACTTTCTGCAAATGCTAACATCCAGCTGTTGTCTGTGAGCTTCAGGTCCACCAAAAAAATATCGACATGTCCTGCCTGAGACAAACCAGGTCCTTCAAAATAAAGCCACCATGGGTCCCACTTTGTTTTATTTAATTATAACAATACTTTTTAAAATGCCATTATAAAAGTACTGCATTTAACTTTCTTATAACTATATTAAATAAAAATGTTTTTATAACAGTGTATTCAACTTTATTATGTGACAGTAGCTACTTTATTTAACTTAATTTTAACTGCAGTGCATTCAATGTATTTTTTTATTTTAGTAGTTGACATTAGTTTAAAGGACATTTAAAAATATGGTGATATAGCCTTAAAATATAACACATTTTATTTGTTGCAGTGGTAGTGACAGTGAAGCTTACGATGACTCCAGCTCGTCCTATTCCTCACTCGGAGACCTCGTGAGTGAGATGATCCAAGGTGACATCCAGGGAGACACATCAAGTAAGTTGTTGTTTCATTACAAAATTGGCAATATATGTATGATCCACTCTCCTTTAATATTTGACCCTGACCTCTTAGGCTTGGACCCACCTACCCACGCCGCACTAGGAGACCCTAGCGAGATTACATTTCAGGATTTCCATGAGTTCAGGGAAGGTCAGGGCTCCGATGGTCCATCGAGCGGGGACGGACCTGCAGAACCTTCTGATGGACAACCTCTTCGCTCGAGCTCCAGCACAACTGCAAGCTCGAGTCCCAGCACGATCATCCAGGGAGTCAACCAGGTGTGTGATCCGTCCAGTTACTGTAAAACTTAAATTCACTCATAGATTTAGATAGACTTAAATTCACGACATTTTATACTCGATTAAATAGATTTATTATTAAATTTATTTTCCAGGTAATTTTTTTTTCTTTTTTTTTTCTTATTTTCATTCTTTTTTTCTTACTTTTCTTTTTTAGGCTTAATTCTTGGTAATTTCTTAGATATAAAAGTTCCTTCTTGCAGCTTTTTAAAAATATTAATTATAATATACATTTTTGGGCCATTTCTAAAGTATCTCATTGACTTTTTCCTGATTCTGTTTTTAAAGAAATCAAGCCAGTTTGAAGTTTCAAAGGGTTAAATTAAAATGAAAGAAGTTAGAACAATATTTCAATTTATTGAATCTGTGTGCTGTTTTATTTCAGGAGCAAGGGGAGTTACCTGAAATTGAAGCGTCAGCTGGTGCCGCTCTGCAGAACCCGGTCACCGGATTGGCCGGTCAGCCGTTCCTCAGACCTCCAGCTGATGGCGGCTTGGCGGACCCAAACAACAAAAAGCAGGAGTATGACAACCCGTACTTTGAGCCTCAGTATGGCTTCCCCTCAGAGGATGATCCTGATGCAGAGGAGCAAGTGGAGTCATACACCCCTCGATTCAACCAGAACCTCAATGGCAACAAGTGTGTTAAACTTGTTCATCATTTGAATGAATGTATCACCATCATTCAAACGGGCTCTCTGACCCACCATGCAATGATCTCTCCAACCCAGAAAGTCACAGTACTCTGTCCATTCATGGTGGTCTTGAATCTGTGGTGGTGTGATGTGATTTGGTGTGAATGCTACAGAGTTTCCCATGTTGTATATTTGTTTTCCTGTGTCTGTGGCACACGGTAATGTCTTTTGGTCGTTTTGTTTAGGGTGCAGCGTCCTTTACGTCCCTCTAGCCTGAGGCTCCCCGGAGAGTCTGATGGGGAGGGAGACTCCCGCAACAGCTCGCCAAACTCCACCATTTCCAACAGCAGCAATGATGGATTTGGAGGACTCATGTCTTTTGCAAGTAAGAATATCTGAATTTTGTTTTATTTTTTATTATTTATTATTATTAATTCCAGCTTGTAAAAGTTGGCTAATTTATGTGGATGGCAGTCTGAGGATCAAAACTGGTAGATATTTAGACCAAGTGTTTTGTATCTGTTCTTTAAGACTCACTTAAAGCTTGAACATGCCCCCTCACAAATTAAGAAATAAATTCAAATCAGTGGGTGTAGCTGCCTACATGAGAGTGAGCTTGATGTTGCCTTATCATAACATTTATACTGTGTTTCTGATAACACTGCAATATTGTTTATGGTTGTAGCAGACAGCTGTTTCTCCAGAAAAGCCATAAAGCATAACCAGTTTACGCTTCCTGCTCAGCACAGAGCAGCTGACAGACAAATTTAGAATCTGGCTGGTGAACACAGTCGAGCACTTAGCAGCTAACAAGCCAGATAATTGAGTTGGCGAAGATCAAAAACAGCTAAAAGGAAAGTGAATGTTGCACTAAAATGGACACTTTGAAGATTTTCAAGCAGCTTTGTGTGATTACTAAATTAACTGTGTAATGAAATAAACTTTCCTACATCTCACCATCTCTAAGACATCTCTGCTGATTTGTGGTCATTCAGCAGATTTTTCTGGCCTTTGGGCTGTTGCTTGGATTACAGATTGTACTTTGTCATTTTTGTACGGCGCTCCAACATAGACACAAAGAACACAGAAGTGGATTGAGGGAGAGAGAAGCCCCTCTTTCTCTCTCTCAAACTTAGACCAATTACACTTAAACATTAGGTGGGTTTTCATTACACATTTGTGCAAAACTTGAGTGATATTTTTTAATGTCGATAGAACTCAGTTGCGAGATTAAGTGATGTTCTGCGACTTCTCTTCTCATGATAACATTCAAAGAAGCGTGGTGATGGATGTTCAAAACATTAGCAGGTTTATTTCTGTTGCAGACGCCACATTAGCCGCCATTATTTCCAATCGAAGGCGATGTAGGCGTGTTAAGCATGCATGGTAATGGCCATGTGTGAGGGATTTCTGGGAGGTGATAGTTAATGATTTCACAGAGGAATTGTGGATTGTTAACTTCCAGATGATCGGCTCAACTTTTAAAGAGTTATGCGATGTAATAACAGCTCTTATTGCTCCTGCTGCATCATGAGGGAGCCAGTTCCTACTGACCAGCATCATGTGACCTATAAAAGCCAAAAAAGTGTTTCCATTGCAGTTTTGTAAAAATCTAGCTTGTTCGAATTACCTGAACTACCACATCATGCAAGCGTAGTAAAATGAGGCAGCACTGCTAAAGTATAAACAAAATCTAATCTAAAATCTATCCGGTCGTCTAATTCTGTTGTTATCACTCCCACTACAGGCAACCTGTACAAGAACCACGGCACCAGTTTCAGTCTTTCCAACCTTGCCCTTCCAAACAAGGCAGCGAGGGAGAAAACGCCTTTCCCCAGTCTAAAAGGTACGACTACACAGCTGACGTGACCACTCTTACATCGGTTTGCTCCTGAAATTGTGTTTTCTGTCATCGTATTGTCTGTCCTAGTTGTTCAGTGTGGTTTTGAAACCAGTACAGTAGGGAGAGGTGACAAAGAAAAAGATTTAGTGCCATTATTGTCAACATTTTTTGTTTTCCTTACCCGTTTATTTAATATTTTTTCATCACTGGCTTCATGTTTGCAACTGTTTACCTTTTCATCAGGAGATTTTTTTTCTATTTTTGCTATTTTAATTTAGATTACACTCAAATACTATAATTTGGATCCTCTCATATCTCCTCTTTAATATACTTAAATTAATAAATTATAATGATCAACAAAATGCCCTAACTGGTCATATATTAAAAATAAATAAATAAACTATTAGACACACAAACAGTAAAGTAAAATATTTGTATTCTTTTTTTTACTTGAGTATTCTTATAAATTCATTTACTGTTTGTCCTTTTCTTCCTTTTTGTGTTTTGTTTGTTTTCTAAATTATTTGTTGGGTTAAAAGAATATTTCAATATTGATATTGAGGAGGAAATGGAGCAAGCAGGTTTGTAAATCTGTTTTTATAGCTTGACTTTCTTCCTGCTGGATTGCCAAACGGGTATGGCACTATTTTATAGGAGAATATTGAGAACGTGTGAAACAAAGTTTTTCTCTCTGTTAGCAGGAAAATCCAGTCAAAAACAGACTCATTGTGCAGTTTGGTCTTCCTTTATAGAGATGAGCAACTCTTTCTCATCTGCAGTTTTTCCTTATTAATTATACAATATATTCATACAAACTTTGGCACCAGGTTGTGCTCAGGTATCATTTAGAAGCGGATAAACATGACGAGACATGTCTCAGTATGTTTCCAGTCCTAACCAACTGCAGGATATATGGTTTTAATAAGGACTCAGATGATGATATCAAGATTTGCAGGTACGCAAGCATAGAAACCTAAACATAAATTAAATTGGGCTGGGTACCAAAATATGCTGTATTTTTGAGGTTACAGACCAAATTGCGTTGTACTGTGTACCAATTTGCGTTAAATCCGCCGTTGTCATATTTCAATATCTGAGAACGCTGGGTTGAGCCAAGAGGCAGAACTGCCAAAAAACGCCTCGAATCCTGGTAGCCAGGCTTGGACCTCCGAGGCAGCGGAGCTCTGCAGAGCTGTCATGCTCAACTCCAGACAAGAGACGGACGCGCCTCAAGGCTGGGAGACTGACCACGGACCTTCCTCGCCTGCTCTGTTGGTTGCTCCATCAGCCACAGATGTCGATTTTGCCGTCACCCACTCCGTAGCCCGCTCCGTAGGCCACAGACCTCCATCGCCCGCTTCATTGGCTTCAAACCTCTGTCACCAGCTCCATCGCTTGCTCCATCAGCCATGGACCTCAGTCACCCACGCCGTTTCCTACTATGTCGCCTGCCCAGTCAGCTTCCCAGTTAGCCAAAACCATCACTGCGGTCCTGATCTGGTGCAGTAATTTCAGCATTGGGTCTATAGAGTTTATATATTATTTAGTAACTGCTTAGTATCACTGCAAGACATGCAGACACACATAAACACACATAGACGGACAGACAAAGATAAAATATTAGCTCTGTGTGTCATTACAAAAGAGCAGAGGAGCAGAATTTGTTTTTGGTCCGCTACGTCACCCCTGAGAAAGCAAAACCAAAAAAAAAAGCTACTGTTGGGTACTGATACCTGTCTCGGCTCACATGTGCACAGTACTCCTATAGTGAATCCACCTGCAGTCTCAGCTAGGGATGGGACAAAAAATCAATATGGCGATAATCGTCATCCTTCCTCGTGCAATACGAGAATCGATATGCTGGCGCCAAATATCGATATTTCAATTAATAAAATACAGCACTTTAAACAGATGTCCATGCTGGTTTGTCAGCCGGCGTCGCCACTTTATGACTCCTCCCAGGGGCGCTTCACACTTTAATGAGTGAAATTTGGACAGAAGTTGACTGGCCCGAAGAAGAGGAAGTTTACAGAGCGCCAATGGCGGACAGCAGCGCAGCGAAAAGTTTACTAGGAGATCCCCCAGCCTCATTCAAATCCAAGGTATGGATACATTTTGGCTTCCACAACACTGAAGGGACAAACAAACTCGACAAAGACTTTGCAGTATGTAAGAACTGTCTGACAAAACTTGGACATTGACCAGTTAAAGTCAAAAGACACTATGCTAAGACTTTATGCACTTTATGTTCAGTGTTTTATCTCAGTCTATGTCAAATTCTGTGAAACTGACACTAAATTGCAGTGAATAAATTTAGAAATCCTGCACTTGACCGTTTTACGACTATTTTATATTCTCTAGTTAGACATATTTTGTGATGTATCATTATAAGATTTTCTTGCAGTATATCAAGATCATATATATCATGATAATATCGGTATTGTGGATCGTGTATCGTATCATGAGGTACCCTGTGATCCCCCCCCAAATTCAGCTAATGTTTACATTCTACTATTTATTAAGTCTTTACTCTAACAGGGACTGAAACTGCACTTGGGACCAGAGTTATTAAACTATCTAATATTTATTGATTGAAGTTTAAGAGGCTTATATGAGTTCTGTTTGTGCTGGATTTTCACCGAGAGAAAAACCAGGTGAAGCATGGTAATCTAACTCAATAGCTCCACTCCACGTGGAATAGCTGCCATAGAAACTGTTCTGTTCCTTTGATTCTGATGTGTTTTGTCTTTGTCGTTCAGATGACCCTGACAGCCCGGGTATGTTATGTCTGCTGTGACAGCTTGCTTTAGCCCCCTGACTAGGCATTTCTTTATCCTTGAAGTGACCTGTACCTATCTTACACCCTGTTTCTGAGCATAGGACTAAGATAGAAGACACACCTGTAGTGTGGTTCGTGTTTATCCACGTCTTCCCCTCCGTTCCTTCACCATCCCGCTCTGTGTGACTGGTGGGAGTCTTTTTGATGCGCTGTGACGCACACATTTAAATAATTCTTCTGTGACTGTTAGTGGTGTGGCATCTGCACATCCTTACCACAAGAAGGATGCTCTGTCCTCTTAAAATGCATTTACCAGATAAATGTGTCAGTGTCGTTCCATTTATGTCCTATGAAAGACGTTCACAGAAAGATCCGTCCTCAGTGAATGGAGTTATGTCCTTTCATGTGTTTTGTCCTTGCTTGCTTGTGTGGTGGCTCCTATTGTTGAGTGTTCCCTCCCTTTTTGAAGGTCATTTACTATTTTAACAAAAAGAAATACGAAAAATATGATAATCTCAGTTTTTTTAATGAAGTGTTCTACTGTGTATCATGATTATTTTAATGTGTTTTTTTGCCCAAAACAAGATTCATGCTTTAAAGAGACAGTTTGGATATTTTGGAGTGAGGAACTTTTCTATAGTCAGCGTGTTACGTACAGTAGATGGCGGTCTGTACGCTCCCTGTTTGGAGAAGCAGACTGTCGCAAAGGTACCACCAGGAAATGTACTGCTGTGGACTGGGGCAGCAGCAACATTTATTTAAGCCACTTCAAAAACGTCAGCTGTTTTGGTCAGAAAGTGTTGTTATGCGATCAGACTGAAACAAAAGGCATCATAGGCGTGTTATGGGAGCAATAATGGAAAGGCGAGCCCCTTTTATGTGGGAGTGGCCACATATGAGGGACTTTTGGGCATCGATAGTCCACGATTTCACAGAGGAATTGTGGATTCAAAATTTCCAGATGTTTCGCTCAACCTTTGAAGAGTTATGTGATGCAGTAACACCTCCTGTAGCGCCCGCTGCATCATGCCTGAGAGAGCCGGTTCCTGCTGACAAACATAGCCATAGCATCATGTGACCTATAGAAGTGAAAGAAGTGTTTCCACCGCAGTGATGCGAAATATGGCTTTTTTGATTCGCCTGGAATACCGCCTCATGTGAGTGTTATAACTTTTTTTGCAGTAAATGGGATGCTTGTTTTTATTTTAATTGATGTGTTTCCATTAGGTGTATTTTATATTCTAAGTTCAGTTTGTGCAATTTGAGGGTTAATAGAAACCCGACATCTCTCAAGTGCTTTTGTTCACTTTGGCACATAAAGGCGTCCTCTTAACTCAACTATGAACAGCATTTTGTCGTAGCTGTCGTATTCACAATTTTCAAAAAGTCACTGAAAGTTTGACTTTCTGACCTGAACAGTTGCGTAATACAGCGCACGGCACAGTTGCACTAATTCGTAGGAAAGATGAAAGATGAAAGAAAGTGGCTGTCTGACAGAAAGGTAAAGTGATTAAAATATCCGCAACATAGCGTCCACTTAAACTGTTATTGATTGTTTTTTAGGTAGCTAAAATCTGTTTTGTTGTTGACCCTCCACAGCAGTACATTGCTCAGCTTTCGTGGTGGTACTCCTCCCTGTTTTACAAACTGGGGGCATGCCGAACGCCAATCACTGTGGGTAATAAACTGACTTTAGATAAATACCTGATACAACCCCACTTCAAAAAAATCCGACCGATCCCTTTAAATTGAGCACAAACTCTAAAGAAACGACTCCATCCACTGCTCAAGATTTACATTTTCATTGTTGAACTGCACTGTTCATTATTCACCTGGTTCAGGCCACTGATGTTTAGAGTAGGAGCTCCATAAAGCTCCTACTTGGTGCTGTAAATGTTAAATGTGTTGCCAAACACACTTTAAGGGTTAATACCATCATCAGTACATATTGTGTTTTTTCTCTTTTCTGTCCGCCCTTTTTTTACTTCTTTATTTTCTTTGTTTTGGCGCCATGTTGAGTGTGCATGTCTGTTGTGTTACGGGTTGATGTTCAGACTGGTTGTGTCTGGGCCGGTGTCCCTCTCTCTGTCCACCTTTTTCGCGGCACTAATTCTGGGTTTTGTGTGCAGTATTTGGGCTAAATTCTCTAATGGAGATAATAACAGAGGCCGGCCCGGGGAGCGGAGAAGGTGGGTTCTGCCCTTTTTAAAAATCGAGTGAGCTGCATGCTTCTCCAAGCCAGTCAACTACATCTCCCAGCATCCCCCTCTGTCTATCCTCATTTCAGTCACCGTGTGTGTGCTCCAGTGGAGCATTGAGTCTGTTGTCTTACCACGCCTCCATTCATAGTGACTGCCTCCCTTCCTCAGACTAACTGTTATTTCACTTCACAGTTTGTTTCACGTATTTATTGAACTAGACTTTTCACAAGAAACTTTTAAAGGACCTATGAGAAAAAATAAACGTAGATCTATCAGTAATCACAGGAAGAAGTGAAACAATACCTCGTGCAGCAGAAAACCACAGGGAGGCAAATGAAGGATGCTGGAGAATAGAATAGGCTCGTCTAATCTACCAGCATCTATTGTTTCTTGCTGTTTTCCTGTCCTTTATCCTCCCACAGAGTACAAATGGGGTTGGGCCCAATCATGCTGCAATTTTGCTGTACACAATAAGCAGTGATTATAGCAATAATAGTAAAAGCCTCTTTTTTGATTATCTGTGAACTAAATTCAGGTTGTCTAGATGTTTGTCTCAAGCCACGAAAAGTGAAAACACCAGTCTAGTAGATGCGTTAAGATTCTGCAGTGTCAATATTACATTTGTAAAATACGGCAGATTAAAGTCTCCAGACTTCGTAGATAAAGCACGATGTTGCAAAGCATTTTGTGTGTTTCTGAGGATTTTACAGTTCAGATTTGGGGGGTTTGTCAGAGCTTTCTCAGGAGGATTTGGGTTGTTTTTGGAATACTTGCTACATTACCGAAACATAAAAGTTTATCAGAAGCAAATTTAATCACAGTTTACAAAATAGGTCGAACAGTGTTCTTGAATCAAATTCTGTTTTTTTTTATTTGTATTATTTTGTCTTTTGTAAAACACTGCAAGAAATTTCCTCTCCCAAATCGCTAGAAAAAATGTTCTGAAAACCACAGATATTTTTAGATTTGCGTGTTATTATGTCGAGAATCTGTTGAAACTTTATGTTTCATTAATGCTGTGATTAACGTCTGGTTATGTTTAGGCGCATAAACCACTTGTTTATGGTTAGAAAAGGTTTTGGCGTTCAGTGCCTGTTTTGGGGGCACTCAGTCGCGTAAATAGTAAGGTGGACGCCCCATTTACAGAGGCTGTGTCCTCACCGCAGGGACCTGCGGCCCTTTGCTGCTTATCAACCCCTTTCTCTTCCACTTTAACACTTAAACTGTCTTAAACTATCTGAATACAGGCAAAATCCAAAAAAAGCAGTGATTTCTCAGTAAAAACCAACTGTTGTTCATGCTGCTATTCCAGCAAGAAAGACAGTACAGTGTCAGTAAAAATCAACTGCTTTTTGTGCCGCTCTTTCAGCAAGAAAATGAGCTATTTCTCACTAAAACAACCACATCTTATCCCTAAAATATGCTAGTGACAGGTTGATGCAAACTACCCACATCTGGTGCTGAAACAAACGCTGAAAACACAGCAATGACCGGCTACATCACAACCAGTTTTGTTGTTTGTGGGTCTCAAACAGCAGACTGCAGCTTGGCAGGTATCTTCCCTATGTTTTATGCCATCCACCATCTGTTCCACCCTTTATGTCGCTCCGGAAACGTTTATATGATCAGTATGAAGTGTAACTTATTTGTGGTTTGTAGAAATTTCCTCTGGCAGCTAGGCTGAAGGTGAGGTTTTACCCCGTAAGTGAATTTTGTCTCTGGTTTTCTCTGGAATTTTGTCTACATTTTTAACATCTTTTTGTTAGATCTGCGGATAACTTCTTCAATCCACAGCAGGGAAACTAACCAAAAGGCTTGCAGCAGACAACAATGAAACAAAAAATGCATCAAATACAGTAACATCAGCACACAGACACATAGTCCAAGAGGAAAATAAAGGAGCTCAGGAGCTCTTCTGGTCTCTAAACTTCAAAATGGGATATTTGTACAATCAATCAAAAGAAGGCAGACCATTAGTGATGCACTTAAACACAGGACCAGTAACACAAGCAGTACAAACACAATAAAACCTTTCAAAAGTTTCATAGCAGTGAACTAAATCATTTAATGGAGTATCTTGGCGTCCTAAACCAGTCACGGTGTTGTTGTGCACATCAGAAACCCATCTGACCAAACAAACATGCAAACGTCAACAAACTAGTCATCCAGTCCTCGTCTGTGATGGCAGCTCACACATCTGCAGCCCTGCCTTTGTCATATAATGAACGATGACAAGCCCATCATAAAATCTGAAATCGATTTATAAAGTAGGCCAGTCTAGAAAGAAAACTTACTTGTATCGCACATTATAACAATTAATTGACTGCGTCTGCAGGGTTTGTTTTTCCCTTAAGGCTTTTCAGGTTTCCCTGTTTTTTTCTTTGTTTTGCAGGTTTCCAATTAGGTTTGTGTTTTAGTGTAATTGGTTTCCGATCTATCAAGTCGACCAAGTAATGTTCTCTTGGGTTTGTTTCCCCGACTGTGTGCAGAGCTGATGACAGTCATTAACCAAAATGTTTTAAGTTTTAGTCCAGAAGAGGCCTTTTTCATGGGTGGAACATTCAAACATGCATTTGATGTTACATGTAATACTAGAAGACGTGCATTCGGATTGGGTTAAAAAATTCTGAATGGCACATGTACAGTAATGTTCGAATCCCCCCTGGATAACTGATGTATCCAGTATTTTAGTATTTTTTACATGTATTAGTATTTTTGACATGTTTTATTATCAGTCATCTTTATGACTCTGAATTGCAGTCAGATGGATTTTTTTATTTTAGTTGTCAACCTCACCAGGTCAATTTAGGCCTCACATCAGCTGCTTTAGATAATAGAGAGACGCTTTGTTTGCTTGCGATCTAATCGCCTTTACAACAGAGCTGCAACACACAAAAAACACAGAAATACAAAATACTCTCCTGCAAATATTTTGCATCTCTGTTAATGAACTTGAGTTCCCTCTTGGGACAGTAATTGATATTTTATTGGTACCAATGCCATTAATGTTTCTGCTCATAGGTCTGATTCTTTATTGATTCACTTATTGTTTTCTGATCAGTTTTCCGCTGGTAAAAGAAGGCATGCACCTTCTCTTTCCTCATTTTCCCTCCCTGTGCACCGGACATGAGAGACGGAGCTAATGGGTGATTTGAGCTCGCTGTAGCCTGACAGCTAGTTGTAGTAATAGTCCGTCAACATCTAAAATAGATCAATGAGAGAATATTTGTACAGCGTTCATTTTCATCTCGGTTTTCTTAATATTGTAATGCTTGGTTGGGAAGTCCGCATTCATAGCGTGACTGTTAAATGGCGTTTCTGGCCATATTGTGTAGAAAGATGTTTGAACATATTTCTTCTGTTTACACTCTTTCTTGAAATGATCGTTTTATTGACATTATAAACAGCACTGTTGTCATCTTTCTGAAAAAGTCTGTGTTGGACTTTTACTTTCTGCCCACCATGACCCCTTCTGGTTGTAAGTTCCCAGCAGAAACACATGCTGGCATCGATAACAGGAATTGATAAACTCTAAGTAATATGATTCTGATGGATTGTGCAATTTGGAGCCGCTTCCTAACTGGATCCGGTTCTCAAATCCCATCCCTAGTTCCCTCTGATGAATAGATATGCAGTGTATACACTTAGGGCTGAAGGAGTGGATCTGTGTTGACTTTGTTAAGATTGAAAGGAGTAAAAGAGTTTGTCATCTTGGTTTGGACTGTAGAGCCTCCTGGTAGTTCAGTGATGCTAATCCACTCGTTGTCCTTTGGTTCTTTGTTTTTGTAATTTTTGTGTACTTTGTGATGTAATACAGGATGCTAAGAAACACGAACGATATCTGTTTCTGCCTCTGTCGTCACATTGTGATGTGACGTTCATTGTGCACAGCTTGATGCATTTTTTTTTTGTGGTGCTGAAGCTCAGAAAAATCTACCTCGCTCTGAGAAAACTAAAATTTGCCTTGCTTTTTTTGATGCCTAATCTCATTCTGTGTGTAAAAGCACTAATAGTAAAAACATCAGTTAAAAAAAACAAACAACATATAATATAACATATACATATACATATAACAACATGTAATAATTGTGCGGTTGCTTTTAAGTGGCTCAGAAGTGGGATTCAGATCGGCTTCACTACAGTCTTCCCCTTGTTGCTCGGGTGGACAAATCTTTTGAGCCTTAAGGTCAAGGACCATTTAAGAAAGCTGCAGCCTCAAAGTCTGATCCATTAATAAATCTCTGGGCTCTTCCAGCCTCTGTAGAGAACCAGTTAAAAGCTGCAAGCCGCTCCCGCAAAGAATATTGATGAAAGTTTTCAGGCAGAGACTCCTGTGCTTCTTCTGTTTGTTATCAGCAAACTTTTTCATTTAGTCTGAGACATATCTGGCCACAATCACGGTGGACAAAACCCATAACCTCCTTCCTGCTGTAATGTTTATCATTCTCATAAAGAGCCTCTGGGTTTCAAGCGCTGCCCCTGTTGCAATATCTTTATGACTTATCCTCAAACAGTTTTGCTTTATTGGTTTTCAAACAATGAAACGCTGCAAAAATTCTGCTTGTGCAATCACAGTGTTTGGGTATAGTGAGTAAAATCTCTTTTCTTGTCCCCATGACTCTCCAGCAGCAATAATAAACAATAGATCCCTGCTGTCACATAAAACTTACAATACAACAGCCTGCAGTGACAGGTGTCGGATCAGAAAAGCTTTCTGTCCCCGGCTTGTAGGAGGCTGCTCCTCCCTCTTCCTTTCATGTCCTAGAAACAGAATCAGAAAGACACAAAATGAAGCAATTGTGAGCTCATCTTAAATTCGATTTGTCTTTATATTTGTGTTTTTTGTGCCGGTCAGGACGTACACTCTGAATGCACTCATAATAGTGTAGGGTAGTAGAGCTGTGGATTGCTGTACTAAGTAACATGGATTTTTCAGACACTTTATGACGAAGTTTGGTTGGATTTATTTTATTTTAATGAAAGTGAAAGAGAGAATTACTGAAGCTTGATGCTCTTAACGTGTTACATTCACATACAAATCTTTGGTTGCAAAAACAATATTGTGTTGATGACAACATCCTTAATTTATCGAATTACATGTTTGCTAAAACTTTGACTCGACGTAAACCTGAATAGGCCTGACCATATGAGATCCAGCCTCATCAGACGTTAATGATCTAATCTCTGTAAGATAATATGTACAAAGAATATGTCGGCAATTGGACAACATTTGAGTATCAGAAACATTCTGGTTTTGTAGTTCAAGTAGTATTGACCGATCACATTTCAACGGCAGGTAAATAGTCCATGTGGAAAGGCTGAACGCGTTGGCTGAAATGCAGTAAAGTACCCCAATAATGAGCCCTAAAACCAGGAAATGAAGTTCAGCACCTCCTGGTTCCTTTGTCTTAAAGTCAGTGTGTTTTTTTCGAATGGGTTTGTGGTTAGATGCCTTAAATAAGGTTTGTGTTTAACACAAGCTGAAGAGACTTTCACTTTTTGTTCTACGACATAAAATAGGTCAGTAAATACCCCACCGAACAAAAAAGAAACTACAAACGTCATCACATTGAGCTGCGCTGAACACCACTTTACAGCTTTGTAGCGCCCGCGCGCGACCATAGTGTCGTTTATTTTAGCCTAGCAGTAGCATTTTACCTCTGCTGATCACATTTAGTCTTCAGAATTTCTAAAAGTGATGTTCATGTTACAAGATCAACAAACCTTTAACAAAAGCTGGGTTAAAGCAAAATCAGAGATGTGAGCATTTTTAACTCTTTTATAATGTCTTATCGCTGAGTGTTGTAACTGTATCTAAAATTTTGTCTTATTTTTACCATAGATGTTACTGAATGCACTCTGTTGTATGTAACCTTGATATTGTCTCCTTTTTTTCTTTTCTTTACTAAAAGCTTAACTAAGGACAGGAGTTGGAAACTAGCAAATAGAAATAACTATTTTACATTTCGTGTAGTAAAAGCATGAAATGAGCCTCCAGAAGACTCAGTGTGGGCTCCTTCAGTTAACTCCTTTAAAAATAGATATTGTTTTGTTTGTGAGGCCGGTGTGGAGGATTTATTTCATTAAATTTCATTAAATGAATACAAAGTGTCCCAAGTTTGATACGGTCCAGGGGTTCTTCTGGTCGGTCGGTGCGACCAAAAAAATGTAACCATTTGGCAGCCACAGATTTTGCCCTTGAAGCCTGAAATGTGGCATTGAGGTCAACCGTATGTGTGTGTGTGTGTGTTTGTGTGAGAATGTGGAAATTTGTTTATTTTTTGTTGCTAATTGACTTAAAGGGATGGACATATGTCAAAAGTCATGAACCGGTGGTTGTAGGTAGGCATTATTGTGCGAGTGAATGAGTGTCTTAGGTTGGGCGTTTGGTTGCATGCATATATTTGGTTGAGGAAATCGCAAATTCATGCTTTTTTCACCTTACTGTCTGCTCCTAGTAGACTCACACAATGTAACGCTGCTTTTGTCGCTTTTTGTCAACCTCGTTGAGCGTGTGGCCGTCCTACTGAAACTGTCAATGGACCAATATTACCACGGGCTCTTTGTTTGGTCCATGTGAGCACCGGTCAGTTGATTCATGCAATGTGAGTCAAAGAGGTTGCAGGATCTGGCCCTGCGGAAACGCTGATTAAAGCACGTGGTGTGAGTTAACCCTTTGAAACCCCAGGTAAATGGCTAGATTTCTTTCAAAAACATGGGAAGAAGGCAATGAGTAATGAAAGGAAAAATGACCCAAAAATTATTTAGAAATTAATGAAATGTACAAAAAAATTACCTGAAAAAAAGAAAGATAAAAAACAAGGAAATACCTGGAAAAGCTGCTTGAAAAATGTCTAATAATTCTGTGTCATGATCTTGGTTTTCCCCTAGCTTTTTGTCACTTTTTTTCACCAGACTAAACCTACAAATTTTCTAAAAACAAAAAATCATGTAACATTTCTTACCAAGTTGCTCGTCTCCTCCCTATGTTTTTAAAGGAAATCCAACTAAATTGCTGAAGGTTTAAATGTTTTAACACTTGTGAAAAGCATCTGAAAGCAGTCTAACAGAAGTGATGTCACTCTGGGTTTCAAAGTGTTGGCACAGATGTACACGATTAATAAAAACAGCAGCTTTGAATAGAAAGAAAAACAATACATGAGGGGAGTTCAAGTTGTCCTGAGCTGCCGGAGCATCTTTGAAATTATTAATAGTCATGTGAAAAATCTACGGTGCCTCTAAGGTATAAAAACACATACTTCTGCAACAAGATATGACACTTATTAATGAGCAGCTTCATTAAATGCAGCAGCGGTTTGGACTCAAGTCTCAAATATATTCTTTTGAGTCAATTGAGTAAAAAAATAAAGAGCCTTGCAAAAATGTTTTGAGCCTCTCTTAATGATTACACTAAAAAATAATACTAAAATGATTGACCCAACCCCGATAAGTGAGTCACTCACAGGTGCCGAGCGTCCCGGAGCATTCAGCATTATTAAAATGACTCACCCTGCAGCGTAGAGTAGCTCAGAGTCATTTCCATCCACTCATCTCCTTATTTTCTTTCATGCATGACATCACTGATGTAGTTTCTGTACACGCTATCCTCCGTCTGACCTCACATCAATATGCTGCTAATGTGTGATGCCACCACCAAGAGCACCATTTGGACTCCTGTGTGTGTGTGTGTGTGTGTGTGTGTGTGTGTGTGTGCGCCATGGCCCTGTTTAATTTGTCCTTCACCTCTCTTGCTGTGATAATAGACTCTAGCAGCTCCAGTAATGTGTCTGTTCAGCAGTAGATAACCTTCAGTAGACTCCCGGTGCCACAGAGTGATGTAAAAGGCTCTCTTTTCTATTTATAAAAAAAATAAAGAGACTAGTTTAAAAGTTGTTTCCTGTCCTGGTTTAGAGTTCCTGGTGCGTTTGTGTTTGTCTAGTCCACTTCTACTTTGTGCTCCTCTGTCTAGTGACCTTGTAGTTTGCAGTGTTTGTTTGTGTATTTTTGGTTCTTTTACTCTGTTCTTTGTTCATTGTTTTGGCTCTTGTTCCAGGCGCACGTGCACCCCGAGCACTCGTCGACCAGAAGTCTTCCGTAATCAAGCACAGTCCAACAGTGAAGAGAGAGTCGCCCTCTCCTCAGGGCCGAGTCAACAACACAAGGTTATTAATAGTTTCACTTGTTTTATTTTGTTTATAGAAGAAGGTAGAAGGCAGATTTATTAGTAATTTTCTAAACTAAGTTTATAAAAATGAAATTACATTAATTCCTGCTACATTACAGAGTTGATTAAAATCAGCAGCTACTATGAAGATTCCATCTGGTTGCTCAGGCATGTTGCTGCTGGAGGCATTTTTCAATTCCTGCGGTGCATTTTTTGAATTTGCATCACAGTCTTGTGTCCTTATGGCTCCCAACAAGGTCCGCCTGCTCAATGCAACAGCTTGATCCCCGATGTTAGGGGTTAACCCTGTTTCATCATGTCTCTGATTCCCTGTTGCTGAGTGAGCTTAAATCGCATCTCATCCACTTTATTCTCCTGCGAGCTGACATTAGCCAGAAGAAGGCTTGGTAGAGGAACAGCCTCGCCCTGATGCCAGCTCTCCTCCCTCTCTTCATCAGGCGCTTTCGGTTTAGTTTCTCCCCTCTGGTCTGACTGGCCGCTCCACATATGCCATTGGTGGGGATCCTTTTGTGGTCTGCTGCATTCAATCCAAACTCCACACAACTTTTCTCGATGTTGATAGGTGCTTCTCTGTCATAGAAAAGGCATGCTTCAGCAGAAGGGGCCATGGAGTCAAAAAAATTAGTAAAATAAAGCAAAAAAAGAGCTACGGGCTGCTGCATCTTAATGCGCTGAATGATTATGCTTCATCTGTTGAATGTGACTAATGCTGCATTTTTTTGGCTTCAGTGAGAACCAGCAGTTCTTGAAGGAGGTGGTGCAGAGCGTTCTCGATGGTCAGGGAGTCGGCTGGCTCAACATGAAAAAAGTGCGCCGCCTGTTGGAGAACGAGCAGCTTCGTGTGTTTGTGCTGAGTAAGCTGAACAGAGCCGTCCAGTCGGAGGAAGACGCTAGACAGGAGATCATACGTGATGTGGTGAGATACTTTTTCTGCTCTTTCTGTTTTAAACTTGGGTGCCATGAAATACAAGATATTTACAGTGAAGCTCAAGCAAGCACAGATAAACATTTGGAGGACTATATTTAACCAAAATGATTTTCTGCATTTTGTTTATTAGAAGTAACATTCTCATGTGTATTTATTGTATTTTTTTTCCTACTCAACATTTTTTATTTTTTGTAAAGAAAATTTGTTTTAATTACATCAGAGCTTCAGCTAAACTATTTTTTCCATTAATGATTATTCTGCCGATTAATAATTTGTATCTGAAATGTCAGAATTAGATAGAACACATTTACGTTCTGCTGTTACCACTGCAGCAGCTTAGATTGATGATGCACACTGACCACGTTTTGTTCTTGTGTATTGAAGTCGATGGACGCAGGTCGCAGCCTGTAATTGAGTAGGTGATGTCATTCACAGTCTGCATACATCAAAACTGATGTCTTACCCAAGTTTACGATTCATGTTGCAGAGTGTAGCTTGCATTAAACTTACAAGATTGCAAAAATCTTATAAAAAAGGTGAGCACGCTTTAGTAGATGCAAGGCTAGCTGTTCATCTGCGAAGAGCCAAACAGCATTGGAGAAACATGGATTTGTAATTGACACTGCTTTATTCAACATTTTTACTAGTTTTAATCACTGTTTGTTTTGGAGAGGAAGATACCTCTGCAGATAATTCGGGTCCCAGTAAAAACTTCCTGAACAATGAACACTGAAGGAATACAACAGGGAGAAGTTTCAGCTGGTGTCAGTCTGTAGTCATCACTGCTAGATGCCTCACTGCTCCTTTAAACTTATTCAATAAAATGTCAAGTCACCTTTCTGCTATACAGCCCAACATCAATAACTTTGTTATTGTCCTGTTGAATCATTGCAAACCTTGTTACTGTGTTTTGCTTCCAGGAGGTGAGCAGGAAGGTGTATAAAGGCATGCTGGACATCTTGAAGTGCACGGTCTCCAGTCTGGAGCACTCGTACACTAACGCAGGCCTCGGAGGAATGGCCAGCGTCTTCAGCTTGCTGGAAATAGCGCGCACACATTATCAAATCAAAGGTACGTGCCATGCACAGGTTGCTAGAAAGTATTGCAAATTCGTCAGCGCTTTTTTTGTGCTGAGAAACATAACAGCAGCAGGCCTTTGCTACTAACACTTGTCTGTGTCTTTGCATTGTGTTTATAATAAAAAGTGATTTGGTACTTTTCAACCTGAATTCTTTTTTCTCATGTTTTTGCATCCAACTTACTAATGGGGACAATATTTTTTGATATTAGTCCAGTTTTGAGACAGAGTTGTGCAGCTGTCAGCAGAGAAACAGGCTGCAGTATTAATGCTCCACTGAAAGTGTTGTCACTGACAGGCTCAGGTGTTTGTTTATTTTGGTGTCTGACATTTTTATGGAAAGGATAGACCTTTGTATTAATAAGTAAGCTCTTTTTTTGTTTAACAAAATCTTCTCAAGATGCAGCCCAAGATCCTTTCCACAGTTTTGTCAGACACTTATAATAACAATCTGAGCCTGTCAGTTGCTAAAGCCCGGTTTACACTGTACAATTTTGGGCAGATGAAAGATGATCATCGTGAAAGAAGCGTGACAGTATCATCAGTTATCTTATGTCGCGCGCTGAGTGAGGGTCAGGGATGGCCACTGACATGGTCATGCGGTAAAATCTTGACAGTGTCAGAAAATTTGGGATGCTGAGGATATTTTGTCTGTGCGTATTGATTGTCTATGGACATACGTCGTAGCCTGTGATTCAGTAGGTGATGTCATCTCACAGTCTGCATACATCAAACTTGTCGTTCTTCAGTTTAGTAGATCCATGTGTCAGAGTGAAGCTGCACTAAACTTATAAGACTGCAAAAATCAAAAACAAGCACTTTGAGACGTCATTTGAGATAAGATAAGATAAGGTAAAACTTTATTGATCCCACATCGGGGAAATTGACTTGTCACAGCAGCTTAAGCAGTACAGATAGGAAGGAGAAAGTGACAGTACGGTGCACAAAAGCCCCAAGTGGTTACATTGCAGCCTGTTGCTCGGCTGCTGGCTGCGACGCTCTCTCTCTTTATACTGGACTAGTTTTTAAAATTGTTGTTCCCATTAGTGACTCAGACACAGAAACACGAGAAAATAGAATCCAGGTTGAAAATACAGAAAGCTGCATGCTGGACGTTGATTCACTAAAACATTACCTGTAATTGTAAAGTTTGAATATCATCACTGATCTTCTTGCTTTATCTGATACTGTTAATCCTCTCCCACTTTAAACCTCCACGTTTTTTCTCGCACTGTGATGTCGTCTCAACTCTGTCTTTGGCCCCTTCATTTTGGTAACTTTGGTAGACCCAGAAAAACGCAAGCGAAGCCCCACAGACAGTGCCGGCAGCCCGGGGAGTAAAGAGAGTCCTTCTGGTCGCATGGAGACGACCAGGCCTCAGGGCCTCCTGAACGTCCCCCACCTGCAGCTGCCGCACCACACAACGGGCAAAGGAGCCCGCCATTTTGACACCCGGAGTCTGAACGAGGAGAACTTTATTGCCTCGATTGGTGTGTACACCACTCTGGCCCCGGTTGCATGTGCACTGTGAGACCCCCCCCCCCCCCCCGGTCCCTACAAGCTCATCAACCCTAATACCAGCCCCCCCCCCCTTCCTCCAACCGTTATTAAAAAAGTCCCCTCTACTTATTCCTAAAAGACTCTTACAGGTGTTGATATTCCACACACTTTTGCCTTGTGTCTGGCAATGATTTAAAAAATACAAATTTATTTGAAATGAAACTAAATTTAAAATTTGTCCCCGGTTGAAACAAAAGTGCCTGGAATATTTCCCTGTGTGCCAGCCTGGACTGCGTGTGTTTGTGTCCCCTCCCTGTAATCTCTGTGCCCCTGTTTGCCTCCCCTCTGGGCTCCTGTTTGTCAGCTATTAAAAAAGTCCCCTCTACTTATTCCTAAAAGACTCTTACAGGTGTTGATATTCCACACACTTTTGCCTTGTGTCTGGCAATGATTTAAAAAATACAAATTTATTTGAAATGAAACTAAATTTAAAATTTGTCCCCGGTTGAAACAAAAGTGCCTGGAATATTTCCCTGTGTGCCAGCCTGGACTGCGTGTGTTTGTGTCCCCTCCCTGTAATATCTGTGCCCCTGTTTGCCTCCCCTCTGGGCTCCTGTTTGTCAGCCTCTTAGCACCTTGAATGCATGTCTTTGTTTTGGTCTTCTGATACCTAAATCTGCAGTAGCGGACGAGGGAAACCAGAGGTATGCGCATCGATAGTCAAAAATCGGTGCTCGTCGTCTGTGCCTTTACTGCAGGTTTCTCCGCGAGGCGTGCTGTAGAAAATGGCAGCTCCCTTTGCTCTCAGCATGGAGGGTGGAAGCAACACTCCCCAGTAAACAGTCCCAGTAAAGAGACAAATTTTCTATTGGTCGCTAAAGAACCAACTGACTTTGAAAATTCTTAATATTCTCTTTAATTTTCCTGAGAATGACTCTGGGTCTGTATACGGGGGACGCCTTCAGTCGACCACCCTGACACCTCTTCCTGCCCGCACCCCTTCTCTTCCTGTTAGAAGTTGCACCTTCAATTCTACAGTTTGCTGTGAGACTTGCATCCCGGCTTCTGCAACTGCTCCATTTCACCTGCTGGCTAGTCGGCCGCTCAACCCCATCCCACGCTCTTCTCCGAATCACACATCCCTCTCGCTCTCTCACCTTCGCTCTGGAGAGCCAGACAAATGCAGTCGATGAAATGTGCGGCCCGCGGTCAGCGCCGGCGCTCACTCCGACGTCACTGTGTGGCTCTCCAGGACTTTGGGCGGAGAGCTCTGGGTGTGTTGTAATGTTACCGTAGCAGCTGTGCCACTCTGCGGCTCCAACATGACAACGAAATACTTGTTTTTGCATTTTGTCTGGACTGAAGCGCAGCTACATGCAAACATTACAAAACACCTTCATCCAACAATGACAGATTCTCAGTGCTTATTTTGTTTTTGTTTTGATTTCAATGCTCATCCACCATACATGCCTTTTCAACCAGCTCTCTGACTCTCTCTCTGTCTTTCTCTCCTTGCTTGCAATGCATCTTGGGTAGAATTGTGGAGCAAGCACCAGGATAAGCAAAAAGCTATGGAAAAACCACAGAGTAAGAGACTTTTCACACACCAAAAAAAAAAAGAAAAAAGATTGGGGTGCTCAGCTGTTGACCTTTTCCCACCCTCTTCTCTCCACCTTTTCTGACTCACCAGTGTCTTTATACATGAACGCAGGAAAAGGAGCGCTCGGAAAAAGCAGCAAAACAGCACAGGCATAAGAGTCTCAGTGAGATATTATAAGAACATGATTGGATTATTTAGGTACTTTAAATGAGATGTGGATCAAGGTAATTTCAGATGATAAATACTTTTTCTAAGTGGAGATGTAGGGCTGCTCGATTATTTATAAAACATCATAATCATCATTATTTCTGTCAGTGCTGTAGGAATATTTTGATTTCCTGGTGACTTTAGACACATCAGGCATTTATTGAACCAAAAAAGAAACATCTTTGTAATTGTGGATTTCTTTAAACTTTAAATATTATTCAATTAAAATACAAATTTTTAAAAAATGACAGAAATAAATAAATTAAAAACTAGGGACCATCTTGCAATGGAATAATTTCTGCTACGATACAGCGATCCGCTGTTAAGACGACTCCCGACCTAAAGGGAATATGGGTGTAAATTTGGGGGGCAAAAGCCCTACTTCCTACCCCCCTACTTCCAGCCTCTTTTGTTCGAACCACAACATCTTATAACTTGACCCTCGTTTTGATCTCAACGACACATCTGTAAAGTTTTGTCACTTTCTTGCACAGTTAAGACACTGTTACGTCGACAAATTACATTTAAACACCTGGCAAAGTGTTAAATGGCATCTGTGGTAGTTCCCGTTACAATAGGTGTCACCTGGACCTCAGTTTGTCATGATGACACACACAAACACACACACACACACACACACACACACACACACACACACACACACAGAGGTGAAAACAATACAAGCCGTTGCGACGTTCTGGTGGCTGGTAAATAAATAAACATAAATACAGCACATGAGGAGGAGAAGAGACTCGGGGCTGTTGGCAGAAGAGCCGTGGACTTTGATTACCTTTAGCAGATTATATGGGAAATAAATTACAGTTTAATACATTTCTATACATTTCGTGCTTTTTCCCTGACAGTCTGAATAAGACTCTAAATTTGTTGCTGGTCACTTTTTAGAAATAAAGTCACTAAGAGGTTCTGAAAAGTCCCTAAATGTCGGTAGAAAATAAAGTTGGGAACACTGAGTGACTGCTGTGAGTGAACTCAATACAAACACAAAACAAAACAAAGAGCATCTTTGCGAAATGAAATGCAGCGCGATAATTATGCCAATTATCTTGTTTTCATAAGTGTTGAAAGACAAAATTGTAGTTGAAAATGACGTTTGATTGATTGTCCAGCCCTACTGTGATTTTCTAGATTCGTACCTGCTGCACATGACACTGGATTTCTTATTTGCAGTAGCGTCAGTATCCTCTTGTGGTATTAAGTTTGCTTTATTTTTCTAAATGGGTTGCAGAATTTCTCAGGAATATAGCGTGTGAGGAATTATACCCGCGTTTTAGTTTCAAACATGATTTCATGTTGTGTTTAATCAAGGCTTGAGATGGAAACAAGTCTTGGTGTGTTTTTTTTTCCGGTTGCGCTTAACAGTTCTTCCAGCAAGTATTAGTACAATCTGTACTAGCTTTACTATAATACAATATGTAACAGCCTCAGTTTGTTAACTGAATAGATGTAGCTGCTGAGGTGGGATGACTGTAGAAGCCAGCACGTTTATTTATTTATTTTTTTTTACATTTTTTTTCTTAATGTCTGCCGTTTGGACAGGTACATTTAATAGTTTTAGACAGTATTTGAAATATAATCACAAACATTTACTGATGTTAATATTTTTTTGTCTCAGGGTCTTTGACTTAAAAAAATGGATATTTTATTATAGTCAATGGTAATTTCTTTTCCTGTAACACCATGCTTCAAGATGAGCAGAAATACTTACCGCTGCATCCTGCACTCTTAACTGTTTTTTTCCAGTTTCAAGTCACTAAGATCTGTTTACAGCCAATAATTCACAGTTGTTGGCACATTTAAACTTTATTAAATTGTTTGGAAAAGTGACAAGAAAACCTAAAAACAAGGAAGTGTCAGGATCTACTTGTCACCATGTCTGCATCTACGAAGGTGATGAATAACAAAAATCACACTTGAAACAGAAAATGTCTCCTTAACCGTCCATCAGTTTGTCTGCATGCCTAACTGCCTGTGACTGTTTGATGTTTTTTGTTGTAACCTGGGCCACATTTGCAGCATTGACTGAGAAGTAATGTCGCGCTCCTGCAGTTTTGTTCTTATTTGTAACTTTTTCCCCGTTTTATTTTTAGTTTTTTGTGGCACTCTCTGCTTGCCCCTTTGTAACTTCTCTGTCTTGTCTTTAAAACCTCTATCTGTTATTACTCAGTTAGTATTGTACACAGACAGTTGTGAAACATTGTAACAAAACAAGTTGTCTCTTCTTAGATTAGATGTATTATAGTTTGCATTTTTAGCCAGAGGCAGCTGACGGTGCTGAAAACATGAGTGATATAGTGATATACTCTTTGCTTCGCTGTGTCACGAGTGTAATGCCGTGTTTAAACAGAGGCTTTGGCACTTTAGATGGACGTAGCGTCAGTGTTGCTGTGCTGTGGTGGCTTTGAGTGAGGCGACTCTCAAAATAATGAGGTCCTGTTCATAAAAACTTGCTGATAATCACGGTCTGTCCCTCAGGGTCTGACGGAGCGAAGCAGCAGCGCCCCCAAGTGACGGATGCAGAGGAGAAGAAGTCACAGATGAGTGCCGACAGTGGCCTCAGCGTCACGTCTGGATCTCAGGTTTGTATTATCAGTATTTCTGTGTTGTCAATTAGAGAATTTAATGAATGTTATATGAAAACTTTGGTAAAAAGCTGGATGTGATTCACCTTTTTTGTGATGCCGAACAAACAAACTGATTAGCATCAAACGCCGTCCGGGCTGTAGGCTGTACGACGACAGACAGGCCCAGGAACGACCTATTTGAGGTTCAGCATCCAAATTATATGGCTACTAATTAAAGGCGCAGTTCACCCCAAAATTATAAACACATTTTTTTCTCTTACCCATAGTGCTATTAATAAGTCTAGATTGTTTTGGTGTGAGTGTTGGAGATATCGGCCATCGAGATGTCTGCCATCTCACTAATATATTGAAACTATATGTTGCTCGACTTGTGCTCAAAATGGCCAAAAAGCTCTGTCCTGCAGCATAGAGCAGGAGAATTTCAACATTTCCATCATTTCTTTTAACTTTACAAGCAGTCAAAGGCACACTGGGATCCCATCTCTCCCTCACCTCCCTCATCAGTGAAGCGCATGGTTTCCCCCCAAGCTCCGATTATTCGTTGTCGCCCAGCCCTAAAAAATACAGTCGAAAACTTAACAGCATTTTCTCCTCCAAGCAGTGATACTGAACTTCCATCCTCTAATTCACAATAAAAATAATCGATTTACACTGCAAAATGTTTTGTACTTTTAGTATACATACAGGAGGTTCCCACCTGATGACCCCAAAGATGTGTTAGTCTTCACTGCTCTCTGACCTTTATATTTAGGCCATAATATTTTTTCTGGAGCACAAGTTTCTTGTGTTCAGTTGAAATCCCCGTCCGTGTGACGGGGAGGAGGGGGAGGTGGCAGAGCTTTCAGCCCGATCCGGCGGGGGTGGTTTTTAGTCCGTTCAGACCTGCCACCCTGACTTTCCCTTCTCTTTCTTTCTTTTCTGTTACTGCTCTCTGGCCTTTATATTGAAGTCATAATTGCTGATCAGTGACCCGAGTGCTAATCCATTTCTGGAGCACAAGTTTCTTGTTTTTTTGTTGAATCCTAGCTAAGCTTCCAATGTCCTAAAATCCTAATATGTCCCACTGGGGATGCTGCGACTGGGCCCCGGCCTCCTGTGATTTTACAACAGTGGCCCCCAAACAAAGCAAGTTGAGTATCCCTGCTCTCCAGAAATCATGACCCAGTTACTCAAGATAATCCAACCGTATCACCGTGCAGAAGAAAGCGTGCATCTACTGCTGGCTCACTTAGCACCGCTGAGCTGAGAAGGACGCCATTAACAATTACATCTCGCACTTTCACAAGCTTGAGCCTCTCGCCTGTGAGAAGATTTGAGTTTCTTTCTGCACAGCGAAACAGTTGGCTGGTGTAGTTCAGTAAAAAGAAAACAGTTCCTATTTGAAATTGCTCACAAAAAAGGTCTGTGGATCATCTTGATTAACCGTGTCATGATTTCTGGAAAGCGATATAGCTGTTGAGTTTTTCTGATTTTTTTTTGGTGCTTTGAGCACCACAAGCCAAATGCCATTTAGTTTCATTATATTGGAGTGAAGGCAGACATCTCTACGGCCAATATCTTTAAAACTGCAAGTCACGCCAAAATAATCGAGACTGATAAATAGCTCTACAGGTAAGAGGAAAAACATGTTTTTGATTTCAGGGTGAAGTTTCCCTTTACTTTTGAATTACATACTGTACATTTTGTATATATTCTCTATCTCTTCCTTTTGTAAATACAATTACATGTCTATGTCTGTCTTTTTTTTCTATTTTTCTTATCCCTAACTTATTTCCCTCCCCTGTACTGTGAGCATTGCCAACCCGGAAAAAATTCCTTGTTCCTTATTTGTTGAACTTGGCCAATAAACGTGATTCTGATTCTGATTACTTGCCTTTCAGTCTTCACCTGGCTCTGTTTTGCAGTCTTTGAACTGTTATTGGGGTACAGCTAACTTCTTTACTGTCTACCATTGAAGTGTTCCCATTAAGTCTTGCCTTTTTTTTTTTTTTTTTATCTCCTTTGGGTCAACAGAAGAGCGACACAGAGTCTGTAACGAGCTCGGAGCCACCGATCCTGACAAGAAGCACCAGCCAGGACTCAGAGGCCAGCACAGTGGTAGGGCACGGCCAACTCAGATATTATGCACTTTGTTTCTCTCTATTCTGGCTACACATCACGGTTTCAGTCCAGGATCACACTTTTGGTCCAAAGTCATCAGTTAATTGATAGTAGGTTGTGGATCATTGCATATGTAAACATGCATTAACTTCTTAAACTTCAGTGAGCAGTCAGCTCCATTCGTTACAAACTCTTGAACACTGGTCGAATCTTTTGTATTTTAATTTTAAATTTCAATGGCAACCCTTTTTTCGAAATTGTGTGACGCTGAGCATACACTGTGCAATTTTAATGTTAATGTTTAATTACAGCCTCCACTATACCCGTTGCCTGCGAAGCAAAGCCAAAGCTCATGATATATATAAATATATACATATATAAAAATATGTATGAAAGCTCCGAGGTATGTAAAAGTTTGTGTACTAACGGAGGTACGGTTAGCGAAGGCGTTACCTCCTCTGACTTAGTCTTTTTTCCCCCAGTTGCTAGAGCTTTTAATTTTATCCTAACCCTAACCGGCCTTTTTTCTCTTGCCTTAAACCTAGAGCTTGGCGATAAAACGATAACGATATAAATGGCGAAATAACTTTACCTCGATTGAAATATGAGACGTAGTCGATAGAAGGTCGATCGAACACGTTCCAGCCATGTTTTCATAGACAACACCATCAGCCAATGATAATAAGAACAGCGCAGCGACGAACCAAATGCAGTGAACAGCCTGCACCTGCGCGGAAATGTCCGACAGCCCATTCGCACGCTGGAACAGGCCGTCGGACATTTCCTTGATGGAGCAAGCTGTTGTGTCATACATGTCCCCGTGCTGGACATTTCCGCGCTGGAGCAGGCTGTCCTGTCCAACAGCCCGCTCCGGCGTGCGGACATGTCCGAGAGCCCGCTCCGACTGGAGCACTTTTACAAACTGTCTGGCTCCTGCCAGGTTTACCAACAAAACACCTGTCATCGCATGCGACCAATACGCACGTAGTTGGCTGTTGATGGCGCCCATACCACTGATTCTTCACATGTACACCAGGCATCACCAACTGGCGGACCGTGGTCCAGATCCGGACCAAAACTAAAACTAAACAAAACTCCTATCTGGACCCATGGCCAAGTTATGATAAAATGTAAGAATGATATTTTTTAAGGAGTAGTGCTGGGTAAGTAATTGAAAAATAATCGAAACCGACATTCAGAACCTCTAACCGACATAATCTTGCCAATGTTTGGCTGCCAACTCGAATGCACCTGCTGTGCATCTCACGCTTTTGAGGTTCGGACCTTTGCTTGGAGGAAATCTTAGTAACTGGACCTCTTTGAATTTTAGTAGAATAGGTCCTCCAGTTGGTGCTGCCTGTTCTACAGTATATTTGTCATGTTCAATGTCTGACAAAACAAATATTTAAACCAAAATTAACCTTATGATATCTTCGTATCACTTAGGAGTAAAAGGGAACCGATATCGATGTATATCGTGATATACATCGATATCAACTGAAATTAAAAAAAATATTGTGAAGTCTTTATTCTATATCGCCCAGCCCTACTTAAACCTAACCAATCCAGCCAATGAAGGCACCGAGTTTTAGCCAGTTAAAGGAACAGTAGGGCCGGTCATGCTTAAGAGAGGCAAAGTCGCATATAATTCAAAACAATGTAGAGATACAGGTTCCAAAAAGACCTTAAAAGTCCATTTCTAATTTTCTCTCTGTATCTCTCTCTCATATGCACACAAGTTAGCAGCACCAACATACCATCTTGGTAAACACTGATTGAGAACAAAATGCACTGACCTTGGAGAACTGACTCATCGCTGTGCTTCAACTGTGCAAAAGTCTGACCAAAATTTCTGACATGCCAGAAATATATCAGAACGTCCGACAGACGGTCAGGAGCAGTAGATTGGGACACGATCGGTCCTTCCTACCTTCCTTCTTCGGGCAAAATGGGTTTAATTCTTACAGTGTATACTCAGCTCAAGCAAACAAAGAACCTTACCCGCTCGTCAGTCATTTGTACCGAGTTCATATACACACATTGTATAAAAACAATGTTGCACTAGACATTAAGGATTAGTGCCTTCATTTAAACATGCAGCTTGTGTGTCAGAACATGTCATGTAGTGTAAAAATCATACAGTCTGTGGCATCAGTGGCTGAGTGGATAAAGCAGGCGCCCCATGGATAAAGGCAGTGTCCTTACCTCAGGTTCGATTCCTGCTCCAGGCCCTTTGTTGCATGTCGTCCCCGCTCCTGTCACACTATTGATCTGTCTTATCTAATAAAGGCTAAAAGGCTAAAAAAAATCATACAGTGTTAATTAAGGACCAGATTAAACTGACAGAGTACACACACAATGTTCTGCTCTTGAAGCATCATTTAAATGTTGCTCTTACACCTGATTTTTTGTGTTTCAGATAAGCAACAGCTCTGGAGAGACTCTGGGAGCCGACAGTGACCTGAGCAGCACGGCAGGAGACGGCCTCGGAGGGAGAACCGCCGCTCATCTGACTCAGTCCAGAGGGACTCTCTCTGACAGCGAGATAGAAACCAACCCAGCCACCAGCACAGTGTTTGTAAGTATTAAAGTCACTATAAGTAGATTATGCCGTTCTTACTTTAGATAACAGACAATTTAACCAGAAGCACACTCCATTTGAACTTTAAAAAGCTGCTCAGAAGAAGCCCGGAGTTGATGGGATTTCAGGGTTCTCATGCACACCAGAAAAAATGGAGGATTGCAGACGAGTTTAAGAAAAAAAACTGCTGAAACTGATAGAAAAAGGTTTAATGTCCTGGAAAATTATTTCAGTATTTTTCTTCTGTCAAGACTGAAGCAATCGTGCAGCTGCCAGCCGTTGAATGTTTGCCGTGTGTTTAAAGCTCAAATTGTGGTAAATGGGTGAGAGTACTTTGAAACATTTGTTTGCATTTCAAAACCGTCTTAAGTGCACCTCGGCTCTGACACAAAGCAGTTTTTTATGTAAACAACAGTGTGGTACTGCTTCCAAAACACCTCAGGAATAGTACTCAACCTGGACGTCTGCACATGGGGCGCACCGAATTTAAACATTTTAAAGACCTGCAAAGGCTATATCCAGGCCATTTGCCATTTGTCACACCCTCTCTCCCCCTTTCACTTGAAAAATTCTGTCCTATCAAATAAGTAAAGCCAGAAAATAATCTTATAATAAAGTATTAAATTCAATCTTAGAAATATTCGGCCTTAAAAGTCATTGAATAGTCTAACTTTTGAATTTGTGAGGAAATTTTGCGTAATTTTATTTATTTGTCTTTTAGTTAATTTCAGTCAAAATGAGTCCATCTCCTCTTTGTGAAAGTCCACATTTCTGACGTTAAAAATCTGTAAACCTCCCACCAGCATTTTGCTTCACACTTACCTGTAAGTAGCGTGAGGTCACATTCATTTTTAGAAGTGCAACAATTTTGGATGGAAAAAAATGGACCCAGTTTGAAATGATGTTAACACCCACTAATTATGATATTCCTACATAAAGCCGACTCCTGTAAAGGACCACGTATATACCAACCTTTATCATACCTGCAATGCCTGAATTTAAAAAATATGATTTTTCCAAAGTCAGTCTTAAATTTGCAGAACGCACAATACTCAGACTAAAATAGGGCAAAAATAGATAGTAGCTATTGCAAATATAAAAATGCTTCACTTGGCATCCAGCACCAGTCATTGCAAACTCTTGAACATTGTTCAGACGTGTTAAATTTTATTTAAAATTCCAGTGGTGACTGTTTTTTAGGAGTTGTGTGAAGCTGGGCATACACTGTACGATTTCAGAAATGTTGATTTTTAATTCCAGTTCCAACTGTACGATATTTCTATGTCAAACCTAATTCTGCATGGGACCACATATGTATACCAACCTTTATCATGCCTGCAATGCTTGAATAAAAAACAAAGACGATTTCGCCAAAAGTCAGTGTTAAATTTGGTTAAAAATATCATGAAAAGGCATTAAATTTAAATATCTGATACGCTTAGACACCTTGTCTGCAAAACACATGATGTTAAGATTAAAATAGGGCAAAAATAGATGCGTCAATACTCAAAATATGTCAGACTGTATTTTTGGTCATTGTCGTAGCTGTTGGTTCACAAAGCAACCTTTTTTTCTGTGTCCGCAGGGAAAGACCCACACTCTGAAACCAAGTGCAAAAGATCATGCACATGCTATGGCAAAGGGGCCACCTGCACAGCCCATGGAGGACATCAGCATGAGGATTTACCTCTGTGAAGGCCTGCTGGGTAAATGCTGAACACTTCCTCTGATGGGTCAAACAGAAGTCACACAGCTGACTTTTATTCTGACATTGCAAGAAAACACTTCCTTCCTGTGTTCTTAAAAATCAGATCTCAAATTCAAATTTTTCTGTTCTGGCTCGCTTTACTAACATTTGCGTTGTTTGTCAAACTAAACCTCTTTCACCAAACTACTTTTTCTAAAAAGAAATTTCTGCTCATGTAAAGAAAGCGTTGCTCTGTGAGGTTTTGTTTCCGTTAACTCTCACTCACTTGTGCAAGCGTCAGTTTGCCTTTAACTGTAACCTCAGTGAACTTTCACTGATGTACAAGTTATTTTTAACAGAAAAAAGCAGAAGTCACACATGTGATAACCTAGAAGTGACGTAATAATAAACGTCTATCATGACACAGTTCACTCGTGTTAAAAGGTGAGAAAAAGGTTAAAGGGTGATGTTCCCGTTCTGTTACACAATGTCCACTTTCACAAAGTGAAGTAATAACTCAGTAAAGAGGGAAGTAGTGTTCAATTCTGTCGGAGAAAATTTGGCAAAATTAATTTAACAATATGTCATTAAGGTGCGTGCATGTGAAAACAAATTACATTTAATGGGATGGTTCGTATTTTGTGAAGTGGGTTTCTGTGAGGTACTTTTACATATTTAGCGTGTTATCTACAATTAATATTTTGTGGGGGTTTTTTTCATCTAAAAACATAGTGGCATCATGACATAAAGATGGCATTTAAAGAGTTAAAATTCTGAAAATTAATGACTACTTGATATCTAGGATTAGGACTGATGTTTAAAAAAATAAACTCAATGAAAGTAGAAAATAACATTAATTTATAATATTTTTGTAAAGTCTGATTTTGAAAAGCACATCTTGTGTGCAGAGCGGTACGAGTGCGTGTGATATTAGAGCGGGCCCTAAAGGGTTAAACACATCATACAATATACAAAAGCTTCACCACAAATCGCAGCAACAAGATTATCGCTCCTCAGCGTGACGTCTTGGTATGAGCCATAAATAAGTGAGCAGATGAGTGCGGTTTGTGTCGTCTCGGATGTGGTTCTCAGCTCGTTCTGCTCGTGTTTTTGCCATTAAACCGACTCACCTCTTCGCCTAACCTCCTCCTGCTCTCGCTGCTTCTCTTCCCTCCTGCTGCTCCTCCTGGGAAATTCTTCCAGGGCGCGATAAGAGCTCCGTTTGGGATCAACTAGAGGATGCTGCCATGGAAACCTTTTCTCTAAGTACGGCTAATCTCTTTGCCTTTGCCCTTTTTTCCGATGTGTGTGTTTGTGTGTGTGTTTGTGTGTGTTGGGGGGCATCTGCTGTTCACCCGGTTCAGCTCTGTGTTTAATCTCTGATGTGATGTGATGTGGGTTTTTCCTGTCTGTTGGTGAGCTGCACATCTGTGTGTTTCTGAGGTGGTAAATATTAGCAGATTTTTTTCCCTCACAGGGAGATCAAAGACGCTTTTGCTCTGACTTTTAACACTTAATTTCTTTTTACCTTCGTTTCACCCTGATTAACTTTCATGTTGACTTAAAGCTTAACACTTTATGGGTTTACATATTGGATGAGTGCATGTCGCCTTCAAGTGCTGTCAGAAATGTAATTATGAGTCTAGCGCACTCAAACGCGTCACCAGCTGTTAAATACGATTGGGAAATGTCGAGATTCCTTATGAATTACTGCAGTGTGATCGGGTTGGGAAAAATGCAACAGGCTGATATTTTTAGTTAGATATTTAATTCCTCAAGTGCATCGTGTGAAAATAATTTATTGCCCCTGAGGGTTGCCGAGACGGGCTGTTAATTGACATGCTCACCCGTCGTCTGTCTGCTGTTAGAAAGCAAGACTCCCAATTCTTCTTGTCTTTGATGCTATTTATTTGTCGCCATCGTGGTCTTCGATCAACACGCAAGAACTCACCATCTGCGTCCATAAACAATAACCAAAACACAACGTTGCGGCCAAAAAACTGTGTGCTCCTCTGTCTAGCAACACACCTTCATGCATGGTGGTTCCTACTTATATTAACACACACACACCCAATTCCACCACAGTGACCCCTTCAGGACAGGTAACATCCTACATGCATTTACATTATGAATGGGTACTATAATTTCTTTTATCTTTTGTCACATTTTTTGAGTTAAATTTTCAATAATTTCGTGGCTATTTGAAACTTTTTTAACATTTAATTTATAGCCGTTTTATTAAAGAAAAAACAGGATAAATCATATTTAAATCAAGACGAGGACAGTGTCTTAAAAGACAGGACAGTAAATAAATAACCCCAAAAACTACAACTTCAGGACAACAGTATCAGTACTTTTCACTTCAGAGGTTCGGGGTAAGTGAGACCTGGAGGTTAGGTCTGTTGGTCTGTCATGTACTGTGGTAGTAGACTCAAGGATGAGCTGAATGGATTTTGGGGGCCGTAGGTTAGAGTTCAACTTCAATGTGGCGTCATAATGTTCTGCAAAAACACTTTTCTGAGCCATTACTCAGTGACTCATAAACAGAAAGGAAAACATTTGGTTGAACGCTGAATTGGTGACACTAATCTTGCGAGTCCACCCTGAAACTCTGCTGTTTTTTTGGGCTCTGTGTGTAAAAAGTCAAACAAATGCAGACTTTTTGTGCAAAAGTCTTCACTGTTGGTTTTTAATGCATGACTAAGACCTGTGAAGAGCTTGTTCATTTTCTGAAAGCAGATTCTGTTAAAATAAAGAGACAGTTTTGGTCAGAAAGTGTGTGTCCGAGAGCGTTAAGGCCTGAAATTTTATTTAAAAAAATATATATTAAAACTGGCTAGTAGGAAAGATTGTGTGGCTGCATGTTGTGTGTGTTGTGTTTGAATGGATCAGCTGTGATTAAACGCTTTAGGAGCTACATGCGTGCTGTCTCGATGTGTTCAGGTAAGGAGCGGTCCACCCTCTGGGACCAGCTGCAGTTCTGGGAGGACGCGTACCTGGACGCCGTGATGTTGGAGCGCGAGGGCATGGGCATGGACCAGGGACCTCAGGAGATGATTGAAAGGTTTTATTCACTCCGTCTCTACGTTTTTCACAGTCACTAGATAACTTTGTAGCTCTGATTTATGAATCCTGGAGTATTTATACTTTATTTTCTGTGTTTTATTTGCCAACACAGATACCTGTCACTGGGAGATCATGACCGCAAGCGTCTGGAGGACGATGAAGACAGACTTCTGGCAACGCTGCTGCACAATATGATCGCGTACATGCTCATGTTG
Source organism: Plectropomus leopardus (assembly GCF_008729295.1). Taxonomy (NCBI): domain Eukaryota; kingdom Metazoa; phylum Chordata; class Actinopteri; order Perciformes; family Serranidae; genus Plectropomus; species Plectropomus leopardus. The sequence continues at coordinate 3,794,277 of NC_056463.1, forward strand.
AAGGTACGGAGGCCTCACTGTAGTCATAGCACACACGTGTGTGTGTGTGTGTGTGTGTGTGTGTGTGTGTTTCCTACCTGCTGACAGCTTAACTTTTTATGTTTTTGTTTTAGTTGAACAAAAATGACATCAAGAAGAAAGTGAGGCGTTTGATGGGGAAATCCCACATCGGTCTCACGTACAGCCAAGAGATCAACGAGATACTGGACAAACTGGCCAACATGGTAAATATTTGTCCGTTTTAACGGTTCAGTGTGTAGGGTTTAGGGGGATATGTTGTCAGAAATGGAATATAATATAATATGAGTATATTTTTTAAGTGTATAAATACCTTAATAGGGGTGGGCGATATATCAAATATACTTGAGGTTTCCTGACTGGTTCCATGTTTAATATGTAAAATGACTATATCACGAACATTGAGTATAATTTGTCACGTCATGTTTACAAGCCATCAACATTTTGGTTCTTGCTCTCCGCCTCTTATAATTATGTATTATATTGTAGTAGTTATCATTAGTTTAAAGGGCATTTAAAAATATTGAGATATATATACTGTTAAAATAACGCGATATTATTTTAAGGGCATATTGGCCAGCCATACCCGAAAATAAGAAATGTGGTGTTTTCGTCTTGCACCACAATGTAGCCCAGAGCAGACACGATAAGATTAGAAACAACTTTATTAATCCCGAAGGTAACTCTTGTACCACATTGCTCCAAAAAGAGTACAACAAACAGAGCATCGAATAAATGAAAACAAGTACAAAGTGTCTAATAATAATGTTTAAAAGTAAAAAGTGATATTGCACCTGGAACATAAACATAAACAGACCAAACACTGGCTCTAGACAGATCAGCTATTTTCCTGTTCAACACCACAGTTAGCAGCCTCACCGTGACAAACGGCGTCAAAAAAAAGACAGATTTTGTAGCTCAGCAGGTGCCGGGCAAACAGCCCGTCTCCGATGAGTCAAGTACCCGCTGAGATGAGCAGATTTGTAACATGAATCTGCTTTATTCAGTGTTTTTACTGCTTTAAATCACCTTGTTCATTTGTTTTGGAGAGGAAAAGACCTCTTTAGAAGTCCTGACCAGGAGAAGTTTTTAGCCGTAGAAATCAGCAATTCTCACCCCTGAATATTACACATGGGCGTATAATTCAGCAGCTTTGTAATTACTCGTACTGAACTCTTTTTTTAGAACGGCCGCGAGCTTCCCATCAGGCCCAGTGGAAGCCGCCACATCAAGAAGCAAACGTTTGTTGTGCATGCCGGCACTGACACCACGGGAGACATCTTTTTCATGGAGGTGTGCAGAGTCCGTTATTCCTAAAAACAAAGACCGAAGCTCATAGAAATGCTAAACCAAATCCTCCAAAATTACCTGTAACGTTTCTCATTATTGTTTCAGGTGTGTGATGACTGCATAGTCCTGCGCAGCAACATCGGCACAGTGTACGAGCGCTGGTGGTACGAGAAGCTCATCAACATGACCTACTGCCCCAAGACCAAGGTGCTGTGTCTCTGGAGACGCAACGGCCAGGAGACGCAGCTCAACAAGTTCTATACCAAAAAGGTCAGAAACTGCATCTCTCTGCGTCCTGAACGTTTATGTTTTCTTCAGGAGAACGTCCGAAAGAGCCGGCCGTAACTTTCCCGTCTGTGTTTTAGTGTCGTGAACTCTACTACTGTGTTAAAGACAGCATGGAGCGAGCTGCAGCGAGACAGCAGAGCATCAAACCAGGTACCACGTCAGTGTGTCTCTGTCTCTGTCTCTGTCGCTGTCTTTGTCTCTGTCTCTGTCTCTGTCTCTGTCGCTGTCTCTGTCTCTGTCTCTGTCTTTGTCTCTGTTGCTGTCTTTGACAGTCTTTCTCATCTTTTACACTCTTTGTCCCCTTATCTCTCCCGCTCTCCTCTCACCTTTCTCTCATTTCTTTTTTTTTTTAACTTATTTTGAGTCTTTCTGTCTCTTTTTCGCGCCGTCCTTTCTTTTAACCTATTTAGGTCTTTCTTTCTTTCTTTCTTTCTTTCTTTCTTTCTTTCTTTTTCTTTAACCTTTGTAAGACTCTCTTTCTATCTCTTTCTCTCCTTTCTGTCTTTACTTTTTCCTTTTTCTTTTCTTTCTTCAACTATTTTGGCAAAAGTTTGTTTTTATCTTTTACTCTCTTTGTCCCTTTCACTCTCTCTCACCCTCTTCTCACTTTTCTCTCCTTTCCTTTTTACTTTAACTTACTTTGAGTCTTTCTTTCTCTTTTTTTTGCTCCGTTCTTTCTTTAACCTATTTAAGTCTTTCTTTAACTTTTGTAGGTCTCTTTCTATCTCTTTCTCTCCTTTCTGTCTATTTTTTGTCTTTTTCTGTTCTTTCCTCAACTTGTTTTTGAAAAAGTCTCTCTCTCTTTCTGTCTCATTATTTTCTGTCTCAAAGAAGCTTTATTGTCATCGTAAACATACATTTACGTTGCCGAAGCGAGTGTGAAAAAAAAAAGAATGTACCATAAGTAAAGATTTACTAGAATAAAGAAATGTGTAAACAGAGTAAGAAACAGAGTATGTGTAAACTTTCCTCCCTCCTCATAAAAAGCCACCAGCCTGCCGTTATTTTAAATCGTCAGTCTTTTGTCATGGATGACAGGATGTAGTTCCTGATGAGACTGTTACAGTCAGATGTAACAATACATGTACAAAAAAAAATACTGTCAAGAGGTTAGCCATTTATTTTGAAACGGGAATCCTTAAATTTGGTTTAGTTTATCAGTCCGTGAATCCCACACACTGCACGTTTAGTTGGTCAGTATTTCAGTAACATTTTTACAAAAGACTCTGTTGTCATATAACACAAATAAAAACAGTGTAAACTTTTAAATGTATTAACTCTGGGGTTTACTGCCTCGGCTTTTCTTTGTCAGAGCACTTTGTAAACTGTGTTTTTAAACGTGCTATATAAATAAAGTTATTATTTTTATTATTTTGAGTGAATTTATACAAAAACAATTTGTTGACATGATGTCACAAACCAAAAAAAAGTTGCATTTGGACCGCAACGTATTAGTTTGGGAAGAATACAATTGTATGTTGTGATTTCCTTTAAAATTCTGTTCAAGTTGTAATCTTATAGTAAAGCATTAAGGAGTCTTTTTAAGACATTAAAAATAAAAAAAATCACATTCCTGCAGTTTGTGATGTTTTATTTATTTATTTGTTCGAGGGTTTGGGTGGATGTATTAGTTCGTACTAGCTCTAAAGTCAGGTGCTTTTGCTTCAGGTCCGGAGCTGGGTGGAGAGTTTCCGGTCCAGGACATGAAAACCGGTGAAGGTGGACTGCTGCAGGTCACACTGGAAGGAATCAACCTGAAATTCATGCACAGCCAGGTAAGAGGCCCGTACCACAGCGGAGAAACTGCTCCTCATCTCACACGAAGGGCATGACAATAAAAACTCACTCATGATGGTTCAAAGATCATCCCGTCCTTCTGTCCACCTTTCTGCTCATCACTCCCGTTTGCCTCATTTCTTTTCATCACGTGACGTCTTCCTCTATCGTCCTTAAAAACAAATTCCAGTTAAAACGTTAGCCGTGACTGACAAAATGTTTGATTGGCCTTTACCTGATGTTTTCCTTTAGAGGAAGAATTCCTGTTTGTGCTTTTGCTTTTTTGGATTTGCTTTTTTTCAGTTTGTGTTTGTTTGTGCGTGTGTGTGTGTGTGTGTTTGTTTGTATGCATGCGTTTCCCAAAAAGTATATTAACGCATCCCTCCACACGAGTTTTCCTTTTGACATCCGTGGTGCTCAAACCTCATTTTTCATTTCCTGTGTGGGAGGAGATGAAGTGTTAATGTGTGTGTGTCGTGCATCAGTGGAAACTTCAGACGGATGACCTTGAGCGAAGACTTTTCATTAATAATTGGCTATTTAATAGCAACTTTCACACTTAAGTTTGGACCCTCGAACATCGTCATGTGTTGTCTTCACACCTGCGCAGGCAGTCCTAGTCGGGGTTCGTGTGTTTCTTCAGGCTCAGTAGAAAGTGAAGCTGTAATTGAACGATGTGCTGGAGTTAAATCATCTGAGAAGTGATCGTGCTGACAGATCAGGAAGACACTTGGAACAAACTGAGCATCTTTAAACTGATTTTCCAACAGTAAAAGTAATTTAAAGGGTCAGTTCGCCCAAATTAAAAGACACTTCACTTGTTGTAGTATCTCTCCATGCAGACAGTTTTGGTTGAATTTGTTGCCTCTGGTGGAGCTGAATGGATCTCGTTTGTGGTGCTCACAAAATTTAATTTCAAGTATTCAGCTGCAAAAATGTCCTTATTACTGTGGATAATCTCACAGCAGAGTTTTCTGTCACTATGGTCACACTGCCTCGGTGCTCAATTCTGATTTTTTTTTTCCAGATCCAATTTTTTAATGTAGCTGTTCACTTTATTTATTAGACTCCAGTGTGAACTGGTCATGGCCCTGATGTGGTCCGCACGCCCAGAAGAACAAGACTTTACGAAACGGGCAGTGAGTGAACGACGGCTTCATCAGTCTGTGACGATTCTCAGTGCCCGTGTGCAATTTCAGATTGACTGAGCAACCCACGAAGGAGAAAAATAGATGCAGACAGACAGACGGACAGACAGAGTTTTTTTTTTTTTTTCATTTTATAGAAGGATTTCGATCTAGAGTGACGTAAAAGTCTCAAATAATGGGATCCTGAGCTCTGACAGTTTGAGCGCCTCTGATGAGGGAGAGAGTCTGGTGTGTTTGTCAGCAGTTGCGATACTTTGTTGTGCGTCTGAAATAACAAGTGTCATCATGGAAGATCCCGAAATTCTCCTGTTAGTGCTGCAGGACAGAGCTCCATTGGCTGAGCGTCGGGAGGCTCACGTGTTTGCTCTCCCGTGCTGCTCACACTGACACAGAAATGGCTTCACTCAGTCAATAAACCCGTTAATAACCCTTTGATAAAATGATCATTCCTGTCATGCAGCAGCAGTATCACAAACACCGAAATGGCATTTGTCCTCTGCAAAAAGAAAAAAAATATATCCGAAAGTCTAAATTGAAAACCGAATACCTACCCAATTAACAAATTCCCGAATAGCTGAAAATTTGGCTTCCAGTCAAAAAACCTGTCAAGGTTAATATTAGGGGACCAGGAGTGCCAAAAGGCTAAATCATAGATTTTAGAACTTAATCCTGCAAACCTTTTGTGACAAAACCAAAACTTTCTGCTCAGACAGATAAAATATATTTTTTATAATTTGGGTGAACTGACTAATTTAACTTGGATGTTGCTGCACTGAGTCACAGTTGTGATCTCTGCCAGCTCCTCCTGCTGCTTCTGCTGTTTCTACCTCAGGCTCTTTTGGTTGAGTTAAAGTTTTTGGCTTCAAATTGCACTCTGACGAGGTCAGAGTGCCACGCTTAGAAAAGACTTTTCATTATCAAACAAACTCAGCACAAATAACACTTTAAAATTCCTTTTAAATGTGGAAAAATTTGTGGGACCAATAATTTTTTTACTAGTAATCAACTTAAAAAACGTGAGTTCATGATTGTGGTAACAGTGAACAACACTTTCCTTTTAAATAATGTGAAAAGCAAATTTTTATGAGGAATCAACTTTAAAATGTGTGTTCATAAATATGGTAATTAAATGCTTAATTACCACTGTTATAAACACAAGTTTTTAAGCTGAAACAAGTTAATTTATTCAAACATATCTAAAAGAAATTCTAAAGTGTCAATAATTTATGTATTCATGAACACACATTTTAAGTTAATTACGCACAAAAAATGAAGTTGTTCCAACAATTTTTTTACATTATTTAAAATGAATTTGAATTACCCTAATGCACAAATTTCTCAGAGTTGCTCGATGTAGAGCTCAACATTTCTATATTTTCTTTAGCGACGCTGTTAGATTGTGAGTCCTCGTGGATAGTTTGACGGTTTTTGAGTGAAAAAGTGTCAACAAACCGTCAGCAGGAGCTTCGTTCAGCACTTTCTTTTAAATTTATGACTGAGTTGATAGCGAGTGGGCACTGGGTCGTGGCTCTGCAGTGAGATGGTGTCGGAGGTGACGTCCTACACGGTAGCTGGTTTTACTGTCCATCAGCGACTGCCCTCATTTCTCTGTGCTGCTGTGTGAGCAAGTAGTGTTGGTGCCAGCCGTTGTTGCTGGAGGAGGAGGCATGGAGGGCTCTGGGGGACTGAGACGTTTAAAGAAAGTCCTGCAAAACAAAGGTGAATCCAGCTCTCAATACCCTAGTCAAACCTCTAGTCCGCTTTATTTTTTTATGTTTCCCGGGGTCTGATTCCTCTTGTGACGGGGGTTTTTTATTTTTATTTTTTTATCATATTGGCTCTGGTAGTTAGATTCTTGATTTGAATCGGTACGAGGCTCCTGTGGATAGCGCCCTCTCGGAGTGTCGTCGAGTGTTTGTGCTCTTCTGTCCGATAATAATCCAAACCATTTCTCTCCCATGCTCTCTCCCCCTGCAAGGAGCGGAAGGTACACAACCTCTGCTGTGTTTGCTTTTTAGCAGTTACATCTTATTGGGTTCCTTCTTTTTTATTTGTTTGTTTTTCCTCTATCTTTTTCTTTTTCCTGTCGTAGCTGTATGGCAAATCTAATTTTGTGTCCTTGTCTACATTTTTATATGGAACTTCCATGTATGCATCATATGGGCCATTATGCATCTCTAAACAGAAATGTGTTTCTTTTTTTTTTTAACTACCTCTGCCGTTTACATCCAAACACAAAAAAATTCCCAGTTCTGATCATTAATGATGAACCAAGTTTTGAGCTTTGAGCAGACTAAATGCATTTCTCCTCATTGAACCGTCGCCCATGTATGCGTTTGATCATGGAAACTTCTCATAGTGTGCTTTTCTTTTCTTTCGTTAGCTGTTAAAAGCTTGCACTCCATGTGTAGTTGTTTTATTTTGACCTTTCATACTGAATAAAACAAGTTCGAACATGGTTAATTTTTTCAATATGAAGTGTTTACTTTTCATCCAGTGTTGTTGAGTTAATAATGTTGTCTTGTTTTGTTTGTTTTTTGTTTGTTTTTAGGTTTTCATAGAGCTGAGTCACATTAAAAAGTGCAATACAGTGAAGGGAGTCTTTGTCCTGGAGGAATTTGGTAATTACACCATCTGTTGATTCTAGGCCTGTACTCGGCACGGCAGTAACTCAGCTACATGGCGAACGCATTGACGAGAGCTAATAAGGGTTTACTAAATTGGATATTCGCTCACCTCAAGGGACACTGAGACTTTTATGTCTGCAGGTGATCAAGTGATGAATTCGTCAGAGGACGAGGTTTTCTCTCAGTCACACGATGCAGCGATGAAGGTTAGAGCAGATGGAGAGGGACGGATAAATCTGTGCAGTGTGAAACAGAAGCGTGAGGACATAAAGTCTTGCTGCCTTTTTTTCATATTTGAATATTTTACAACACATGGGCAAAATTAGAAAGTGAAACCAAACTTTTCCACCAAAGAGAGGTAGAGGCATAACTTACTGTGTAATGAATAAAAGTACAAGTTTCATTTACATGCCTTTAACCTTTTAAAAACTGTGCAAACTGACCTGATTTCTTTCAAGAACATAAGAGGAATGCAATAATTAGTTAATTAGAGTAATTTGACAAGAAATCACCCAAAATATTGGAAAAAAATGACCCTAAAAATTATCTGAAAAATTGTTGGGAAAAAAAAGAAAAATAAAGAACAAAAACAAACAAGGAAATGACCTGAAAAGAATTGCTTTTTTCCCTATAAAATAACCTTAAATACATAATTACAATAATTATAAATCCAATTTTCTGTAGTTTTTTCCTAATTTTTGTTACATTTTCAATAATTTTCTCTTTCCTTTTTTTTTTAAAAACTTTTTTTTTAGGTCATTTTGTCACCCCTTATTAATTTTTTGCATTTTTTGGGACATTTCATGCCAAGTTGCTCATTGCCCTTTTTCCATGTTTTGGAAAATAAATCAAACCAATCTGTTCAGGATTCAGAGGGTTAAATCCTTGTGAAAGGCACCTGAATGCAACACAAGAGAGCTGATGTCAATCTAGGATTCAAAGGGTTAAAAGAGCTGCTGTAAATTAATCACAAGTTGCCATTTAATTAAGTTTTTTATACCTCTAATATAAGCAGATCAAATTATAGCTAAAAGAAATACACAGAAATCCAGCGATCGGGCCACATCAAAGTGCCTTCATTTTTTGTTTTTTTCTAACAGAACCAAACAACAATTTAGGATAGTATGCCGGCGTTGCGGAAATAAGAGAGGCGTGACATGTACGTTGTGTGAACCCTGACATACCAAGCCAAAAGTCGTCCATTGGTCGACGTCAGGCCGTTGGTGAGCGTCTGTTGCTCTAGGTTGTGCAGAATTCAGCGTGTTGAATCGGCGTCAGAGACAGCAGAGCCCATTAGTGAGAGAAATCATCCTGATCGGCCGTTCAGCTCAGTGCAAAAGAAGAGAAACGAAAATTAGGAGAGCAAATAAATTACTAAAGTCAAGAAGAAGTGAGATCAAAGCAAACTTGTTATATCAGGTAAGATTATTTTAAACAGGTCGTAACTATAGACTGTGTTTAAAACTGGACGACACGCCCCCACTCACCCCCGCTATGTTGAGGTAAGGTTAGAATATCCGGGATATGGGTGTTGACATGTTGCGAGGTCGATGTCATCTAGAGCCCACATCTGCAAAGTAGTGATATCCGTGGTGGGGAACTTCCCTCCAAAACACCCGTCCAACCAATCGTAAGCATTTTCATTGAATGCGAGAGCACGGATTGGCTGCCACAGCTGCCAATCATGGTGGAAAAGCCCAGTTTTGTTTAATTTGATAACTCATTAAAACCAAACTTAACATGAAAACAAAGGTGAACAAACATCAGGGTGATGAGAACTACATTCAGTGACAGAAACCATTTTTGGAAAAATTTATTTGGCGTGTACTTTTAGTTTTTAGTTTGGCCTATGTCCATTCACTAACATGGAGGGGCGGGCCTCAGGACTGTGATGTCATCCATCTCTCTATATATGGTCTTAACAGTTTATGTTTTTGTTTCCTCGCACAGTAAATATAATTTGTTCTTTCAGCGTCGGGTTGTATTAAAGTGCTAACTGTCTAACTAGCGTCTTGAGTCCATCCAGTCGGTCTTCCGGTTTCCCTTCTTCAATGATGAAAACGAACTACCGCCGTCTGCTGATGTGCAGAGTTATTTCTTCTCATGCAGCTGCAAAATTTACACGCTGGTTAGCTTTTTGCTGCAGTCTTTGCAGTGTGTTCGCGTGCACCTTTTTGGCCGAGACACAGGCGACGAGAGGCGAGGCAACAGTTTGCCTGTTTGGTGTGTCAGGGCCTTTATCACAACAGTGTCGGCTTCTAGTGTAACATTTAACATTCGCGTACCAATGAACTCCACTGTTGTCCAAAATCAATAAACACTCTGTAGTTCATTTTAACTCAGCCCCACAAACACCGTCGTGCTTCTATAAATGTGTATTAACCCACAACTTAAAATAGTCAACAACAAGTGTGTCATTTAACTCTCTTTCTGTTATATTTTTACCCAACACTACAGTGCCCAGCTGTTTTCGTATGTTCTTCAGCCTTTTTAAAATATTAACACTTCTTTCAAAAACACTGGGAGAGGGCAATCAGCAACTTAGGAAGAAATTATCCCCAAAATTAGCAAGAAATTAGTAAAATGTACAAGAAAATTACCTGAAAATCAGAAAAAAAAGAAAAGAAAAAAAACAAGCAAACAAGGAAATGACCTGAAAAAGAAAATTATAACAATTTCTTACTATAATTTTAAATTTGTAATGATGATAATTTTAAAAACTGTTTTCTTTATAAAATAAATTCATTAATCTTCAAATTTCTTGCAATTTGTGGAACAAAAAAACATATTTATAATTATCATATTTAGATATATTCATGTATTTAAAACTATGATGACAGCACCTTTTTCCAAGTCCGTGTTTTTTTGTTTGTTTTCTCCTCTTTTTTTTTTTTTTTTTTTTTTTTAGCAATTTTACAGGTGATTTCTTGTACTTTGTAGTATTTTCTTGACACATTTTGGGTGATATCTTCTTATAAGGTGCCCATTGCCTTTCACCCAAATTTTGAAGTATTCTAGGCAATTTGCTCAGGTTTCAAAGGGTTAAATATACCATCTAATATATAATGTATTCTCTAATATATTATTTAGGTGTTGCCACACTGCAAATGGGCCCATTTCACAAACACAAGAGTGAAGTTTAAAAAGACCTGGATTGGAAGCCAACATTTTCATTTAAATTAAAAAGATTAAATGGTTTAGAAATGTATTTAATAACTTTTATCCTCATAATATTTTAAAACAAACATGAGTATCATGGAAAGAAGAGAGGAAAAAGGTTTTATTGTGTTTTATTGAAACAAGCGGGTGGTACACAGAGCAAATAAAAACAGACAATATTTTATTTTATTTTTTTATTTTATCAGAACCGTATAACCGTAACCATAAACCTGATTCAGTCCCTCCAACAGACCTCTTTCATGGGCAGTGGAAGAGTGAAATAGTAGAAATGTACAGTTGTTATTGGAAAAAAAACAGAAAATTAATTGAATATAATGATCCCAGATAGAATATTAGCAATTAAAATAAGCAGAAATAATAAGAAAAATAAATAAATGAAAATACAAAAGTAAATAAATACAAATAAAAAATATCAAAAAATTAAAAATTTATAAAAAAATTACATTTTTAAAGAAAAGAAAAAGGGTAGTCGGTGATGTCCAGGGTATCAGGCCCAACGATGAGGGGAAAGGACTAGTCGTCACAGCCTGTACACAGATGCACAGGCACACAGTTCAGGGAGTTTAAAGGGTTACTACACTGTTTTTATTCTTAGTAACAAGTCAGAAAAGACGACTTAAGTCCGACAGCGCAGTGACGTGGCGATCAGAGACCGAGGTTGAGTGCCAGGCTGGGTTACTGTCGTGTCTCTGTGCTGCTTTTGTAATGTTGCCCTCATCTTTGCCACTATGAAAACCTTCATTCTCCAGCAGGTAAAGTGTTGTCACCTTTCTCCTTTCTTACTCAGACTAAACTCAGAATGTTTCCTCACTCGATCCTTTCCTGATTTATTTATTCCTTATTTTCTATACCATGAGTTTTCCTCTGCTTCCTTCATCACTTGCTTTTCATTTCGGAGATCACCCCAGACTCCATCTCTCATTCTCCGATAGTCTGCCTCTGAATCTCAGCCAGCGGGGGTCTGTAGAGGGGTGTAACATTTCCCAGCCCCCCTTCATCTGTCCAGATCTCTGCCTCCTCATCTCTTGTACGGGTTCACAGTTACTAATGAAAAGTCAGTCTGTCCTGCGGGCAGTGACGTGGTCCTGGGTCAAAGCATTTTGGCCTCCTGTAGCTGCTTCTCTGTGATGTCTTAACTTTCGGTTCATTGGGATGGAAAGAGTTGGGGAGGGAAGGTTGTCCTTTTTTTTTTTCTTGTTTTGTTTCACATTTGAAACTTTACAACCTTTGCAGTCTCTTGTTATTAGACATTTGTGTTTTTATTTGTCCATTTTGTGGGCCATGAACGTCCCAAAAACAGTCAAATTTCACACTTTGCCTTCTCTTTAACAGACTGGAAATGTGTCGAAAGATTAAATCTGATTATTTGCTTCAGGGATACTCAACTTGCTTTGGTTTGGAGCAACTTTGCAAAATGACAAGAGGCCAGGGGCCAATCAAAGCAGCCCCGTACACGTTTCTAAGATTTTAGGATGTTACTAGAAGTTCAGGACGTTTCTAGGATTTTAGAACGTTTCTAGAATTAGAATTTAGGCTGTTTTCTCAAAATTTTCGGATGTTTCCGGGATTTTAGGACATTTCAGGGATTTTAGGACGTGTTTTTGGATTTTAGGACATTTATTAAATTTCAGGATGTTTTCTCATAATTTTAGGATGTTTAGGAGGTTTTAAATGTTTTTAAGATTTTTGGATATTTCTAGGATTTTAGCACATTTTTATAATTTTAGGACATTTTTGGGATTTTAGGACATTTCTCAAATTTTAGGATGTTCCTAGGATTTCAGGAAATTTCTGGCATTTTTGCTTGTTTCGAGGAGTTTAGGGCATTTCTAGGATTTAAGGACATTTCTGGGATTTTGGGGCTTTTCTACAAGGACAGGGCAATTCTCGATTTTTAGCACATTTCTAGGGTTTTAGGACATTTCAAGGACTTTTCGATGTTAATCAAAATTTTAGGATGTTCCTCATTTTATCATGTTTCTTTGATTTTAGGACATTTCTAGGATTTTTGCATGTTTTGTAGGAGTTTAGCACATTTCTAGGATTTGGGGGCTTTTCTAGGACATTGGGGCAATTCTAGGATTTTAGCACATTTCTAGGATTTTAGGACGTTTCTGGGATTTTAGGATGTTTGGGGCTTAACTAGGGCCTCTGGTGGTTGGGGGACCATCGACTGACACTTTTTTGATAAACAAGCTCTATTTTGATTGTTGTTATTCACTCTGGCAGCTTATGTTTACTAAAAAAATACAAAACAAATTCTCAGTGTGATTCACTTTCTTTAAAATTATGAATTAGAAAGTGGTTTGGGAGCCATCAGGCACCCCGTGTGCCAAAGTTGAGTATCACTGATTTAGCTACTCCAAATTTTAATGCATTTCAGCATAAACACGATTTAACGACAGTAGACTCTCGCCCTTGTCACCCTCTCTGTCTGAAGTTCAGTGACTGTTGTTGCGGACTCTTCTTGGTCCACATCCCATTTTACACCCCGTTGACAGTTCACCCCTTTGACCCCCCCCCCCCCCCCCAAAAGCTCTCAAGCATGACCTCATTAATGTTCCTGCTGCCTTTGAATTCTTTGTTTTGTCTCTTGCACCGGCATAGTTCCTGAAACTAAAGAAGTGGTGATCCACAAGTACAAGACCCCCATGGTGAGTCCTCACGTCTGCTGTCAGAGTCAGTTCTTCTTACCAGTTTATGTAGGTTAACAGTCACAAGCTGCAGGGTTTTATCTGTAAACGTGGCTGCTGTGGTGGTGCTGTCTGATTCAGTGCCTCTTGGGAAAGCTCTTATCTCATTGAGTATTTAGTATTTTGACCCTTTTCTGCTCATGCAGGGATTAGAGCAGCTGTTGAGAGTTTGGCCCTGTGGTCACCGTACTCTGCATACTCTAAATTTAATGAGCGGATGGCACCAAAGTTAAGTCTCCACTTTATCTTACTGTTTGTTGAGGCACATTCAGACTGAAAGTATCATTGGTTAAAAAATCAAAATGCAGAGGCCCCAGTATTTCAGGCTGATCTTTTGTAGCTCACAGACATCTGAGCCAGGACTGTGTCTCGTGTGTCGGTGATTTTGACTAATCTCTATAAACAGATATCAAGATTTAAGGTTTCTCTATTTGTAACTTTCTTGCTAATTTTTAGGCCATGTCTTATTAAATTGATGTTGCCTTCTCACCAATATTGTTAAAGAAATCAAACCAATCTGCTCAAGTTTCAGAGGGCTGAAGACCAAAGTTTGCAGTAAATATTTCTGCAGCGCTCAGACTGAGTGAAACTTCGTGTGTTATTCTGAACTAAAACAGATGTCGCCTCACGCCTGGACCGTCATCTCGCTCATGGTTGTTTTTTCCTCCTGCAGGCACATCAGATCTGTTACTCGGTCCTCTGCCTTTTCTCCTACGTGGCGGCAGTGAAGGGGAAGGAGGCAGAAGGAAAACCCAAGATTCTGTCACCGCGACCCCTTCCTAGCTAGTCTACGCCCTGCGCCCTCTCTCCCCCCCTTCGTCCTCCGTGTGCCTCTCTACTTGAAACGGCATCTCAGCTCTAGAACCACAGACTTCTGACAATCCCTAACTTTACTCTAAGCACACAATTCCCGCTCCCTCTTCTTGTACATACAAGCCTAAGACCCTTTTTAGACCCTGTTGTGTAGACGTGTTTAGTCTGTGATGTCGTGTAAATACTTGCGACCTCATCGCCGTCGTCCCGATGATACCAACTAGCTAAATGTTTGCCTGCTCCTTAACTCGGGCTCCACGAGCTCGTCTCCTCAGTGTGAAAGTCTTCTCTTGTTCCTGCTGCCAACACCCAACCGTTTTTACCGATTAGGAGATGTGAGGGGGTCACCCCGAGGCGCAGAGTGCATGCAGGTCCCGTGCACAGCCTTGACATCCACTACAGAGTAGCTTCCTCCTGCTCCCGCCCGTCTCCATCCGACCGTGTGAGTTATTCTGTGATCCGTGGTTACTGTAAAGTTCCAGTCTGTCCAAGTTTGAAACATCCAGAGACCCTCTCGTAGTGCAGGACGTCCCACTCTGAAAACGCTACTGTATACTGCACCAGAGCACTGCATGTAAACGCTTCTTAAAAGTGTTTGAGCCCTAAAATAATGTGAGTGTTCTCAGATGTGTTCTCTAGATCGGCCCGCCCGGCTGAATTACTGTTCTAGTTCTCCTGTAAAATTTCTCGTCTGTGGTCTGCTGTTAACAATTGCATGTTACTATGAGG